>NC_033643.1:1801293-2067861 GCF_001540865.1 Ananas comosus | reverse complement strand
AAACGAACCGAACACGAGCCGACCCCAGCTCGCTCGTGTTCGGCTCGTTTACACCCCTACCTTCGGCCTACCCATAGCTGATAGCTCTGTCCCTATCTGTACTGATTTTCTTTGATTAGTTTAAACAAGCCTTTTTTGAATTTTTTCTATATACTGGCGAGGAACTTGCGAGTTTCGCAAATTCAACTTCGTCTCCCATCCTGCTGAAGTCGGAAGTTGAATTTTCGTACAATATGGACAGAAAATCGAACTATTCGGTAACTTCGGTACTTAAAAAAGTTGAATTTTCGTACAATTTGGACAGAAAATCGAACTATTCGGTAACTTCAGTACTTAAATAAATGCTGCATATGACTTTCTCAATGTCATGAGTTTAACCATGGCCCTCAATGTGATTGGAGATCAACAAGGTCTAAAATTTTCCTTTTCTTAATGGATTTTTTTTTCTTTTTTTTGAGAACAAGGTAGCAAGCTACCTGCTTCATTTATTAAGCGAAATAAACTAAGCGTACAAGTTGGAGACAGTTAGGGTCTCCTAAAAGGTCCGAACGGATACAAGAAAGACCGACAAACAGATACAAGAAAGGCCCAAAAAAAAAAAAAAAAAAAAATAAGAAAAAAATTGAAGGGTAAGGGATGCCGGTCAAGTTCTTATTCACAGGAGTTGGACTCGTTCGAGCGCAATGGTAGGTTGGGACTACTCGAAGATAATGTTGTTTTCGCTCCTTCCAACCACAGATTAACACCAACGGGGTTAGATTTTTCTCTGCGCAGCCGGCATTGCGGATGTCCTATCTCTGCCCAAAGCCGGGAAAATCCCTGTATTCGACTGGCTTTATTGCCAGTCCGTAATGATAGAAAGGTATCTGACGGAAAACACAATCCCGTAGGGTGGATCACATGTTTCGGTAATGGCGCAAAAAGTTATCAATACTGTTTCGAATTGGGCCTTGTCGGATTAATTGATCCGCTGGTAAGCCATTCTTTACGAAGGAGATCAAATAAATATTCTGATTTGTCGGAATCTTGAGCTCCAGAGGTGGGATACATAGAGTCTCTTGACCTGCATCGCGTGATAGAAATCGATAAAGGGATTTACGTAATATTTGATTTGCAGTCATCTCATTTGATATGTGTCGGTGGTCGATGGACTTATATGAGGAGTAGTTGTGAACATATTTTTGGTGGGTTGTCAGGCCTAGCGGATTTATATCGAGGTTGGTTATCATCGCATCTCACATTTTTTGGCTAGATTGTGCACATTGTGCATGAGAAAGCTCCTTATTGACAATATTGGAATGGAGTTCAGGGAACTGAGTACTCAGTGGGGTTTCTTCAATCCAAATATCTGACCACAGTTTGATGTTTTTCCCGTCACCGAGCACGTACGAAACGTCACATTTGAATACCTCTCGACATCTCATCACACTTCTCCACCACTGGGAGTATGGTCTGAAGGCTCTTCCCTCGTGTAACGGCCGTCTTCTAGTATAGTATAATGATTTAATCAACCTCCCCCAAAGCAGCTGCGGCTCTTTGAAGAAACGCCACCACCATTTGGTTAATAGAGCCATATTCATTGCTTCCATCTCCTTGATCCCCAATCCCCCTTCCTTTTTGCTTTTACATATCGATTTCCATCCGACTAGACATGAACCCCCTGAACTTTTGGGCCATCCTTTCCAGAAGAAGGATCTTCTCAGGGCTTCTATACGGTTCAGGACCCATTGCGGCGCCTTGAATATCGCAAAGTAGAATAACGGTATATTCGACAGGACCGAGTTTACCAGAGTAAGTCTACCCCCCTGAGAGAGTAGTTTTGCCTTCCAACCTTCAATGCGTGCCTCAATATGGTTCACAATCGGAGCCCAATCCTCCTTCCGCAGTGCTCTGGTGTGGAGTGTCAACCCAAGGTATCGAAATGGAAGCTTACCCACTTTACAACCCAAAATATCAGTAAGTCTGTTAGCTCTACCTGCATTAGGACCCAAGTAGAGTAATTCCGTTTTATTCGTATTTATCTTAAGTCCTGAAGCCCATTCAAACATCTTCCAGAGAAACAGCATATTTCGCATTGCAGACTTCTTAATATCCACAAAAGCTATTATTAGTAGGAGTTTGACCACACCTAATACTAGCTGTCATTTAGTTATTTGTCCCATAGCACTTAGTACTTGATGTGTAAATTTGTGAGAGACCCCCTCAGCTATATATCATTTACAAATACACCTCCAAACTTTATTTCTTGTTTTGATTAATATTTTTTCCAATGTTGTTTGTTTTGATTTAACTCGCTAGTGGAACTATAAAATTTCATTTATAATTAATGACCAATAGCTGATAGAATTGCACAGTTCGATCAATTAAAACTTTTTTTTATTCATTTGTTGCGAAAAATTTGCTGAATTAGATTAAAATTGGGACCTTGTAGATGTTGAACACTTTTAAAGGTTTTTTTATATATAAAATTTTGATTAATATATTGGAGATTAGTAAAAGAGGTGAGGAAGGTGAATTAGGAATGACTAATTCTTCTAATTATTTTTTATTATATTAATTAAAAACAATAAGGTTGATCATCTTTGACTTGTTCTACATTTTTTTTTTGCTCGTGCCAATCCTTACGCGTTCACATTTGCTTCACATAAATGATAATAATACGTGCAAGTTACATAAAACCATGTGCATTACTATTTCTTCTTTCTTTTTTTATTAAAAAAAAATTGTAAAAAAAATTAATTTTTTTCGCCATGATTCCTAATTTCACACTTGTGTTTCCACGTTCAGCTTGACTTCTGAAATAACTTTTTTATCTAGAAAAATAAAAATTATAATGAGATTCAGAATAACGATCATGAATGGCGTTATAAATTACTAATTTGATTATTTCAAACATCGTGAAACATATCAATGTAATGTTGTTATTTACAAAAATAAATAACTTTTATTTATGTTTCTAGCTCAAATTTCATGTAGAGCCTTTTAATCTTATGAAGTGTTTTTATCAAGCTTTTATTTATTTTTTTTCCTTATTTAGCTATTTTACCAATTTTCTTATAATAATGTGCCATATCTTGCACATATTGTGGTGAAATAATGAGAGAAACACCCAAAAGAGTTGTACAAATTAATCAAACACTTATTATTAACCGAGAAATAATACATCAAGCAACGTCAACTACTTAACTTACTAACCTTCATATAATAAAAAAAATAAAAACAATAAAAAAAACAAGGGAAAAAAAAGAGCACGTCTTTGAATTGAATTTATTGTAAAAAGTTGAAGTTTTGTTTATTGTGATGGCCATTGTCTCAATTGTTTAAGATTTTTTTTGTTGTTTTTCATATTTGGTTAATTCTATAACATCAAAGAAGTTAAATTCAGAATTTAATGGTACTTTCAAATAAAAAGAGATAATAGAAAATAAATGTTGTTAATAAGTGTATGAACTTAATTGTTATATACGATTAAAATGTTACTAATGTAACACGAAATTACCGGTTAGAGAAATAATAAAAAAAATTAAAATCCACTAAACGGATGGTCGCCATGCGCGCAACAATTTATATTTTAAGAAATGTTTTAGATGGATAATTTTGTAATTATTAATAATTCTATACTTATTATTAATGTGTTGATAAATATATACAACCCTTCAGATTATATATATTATCTGATTAAAATTAATGTCTATATATTGTATCATAATAATAAATAAGGGTAAATTTTAAATACCACCTCTGTAGTTTCGCACTTTCTCACTTTAGTACCCTGTAATTTAAAGTGTATCAAGTTAGTACCCTGTAGTTTTATTTTTATCTTTTCGTCAGCTCCTCCATTAGTACTTCGTTAAATTATATATAAAAAACTACAGATACCCCACCTAGGTTTATCAAATATTTACTTTAGTACCCTTTAGCTTTAATTTTGTCACTGATTTAACGAAATAAATTAGTAAAAATGGATAATAGAAAGAGAAAGTTAAAACTAAAGGGTACTAAAGTGAGACCACAGGAGTGATATTTAAAGTTTTTCCTAATAATAATAATAATGAACACCCAACGAATTTTTTTATGGAGATAAAACTAATACGTGACAGCGACCGGGCACTCGCCACTGAAGTTTTATCCAAATTCAAGGAGTTTAGAAATCAAAATTTTGGGATGAGTCTTGGATGATGTGGTGGACCGGGTCTAGGCACAATATCTAGCCATCCAATGTCAAAGCACCGAAAGCATTGACTTTGTTCTCCTCTCCACCTAAACACACTATCATTAATCCATTATTCATTAATAATATATATATATATATAGAGAGATAATCCAAAGGCCAAATACTTCCAAATAGAAATTATTTAAACCCCAACTTGATTTAAAATACTTAGATAAAAGAAGCGTTTGTTGGTGGAATTTATGACTGGATCAATGCATGCAAAAGTTTGAAGGGTCCACAAACCATAACTACTACTCCATACAATATAATATCTTACATCTTAAATTATGACCAAAAAAAATGAATAAAAACAATAGTAAAATGTGTAGCATTAGTTTGAAAAAATCAATCTTTTGATCAATTCAAACAGCTGTACAATATTTATGTACTCATTCCTCTCTCTCTCTCTCTCTCTCTCTCCTTGTTGTTCGCACCATATTTGTGGAAATGGCAAAAGAGTCCAAATATCCAATGATCATGTGTGAGTTCCCCAAGAAGAGGATATAAAGTTTTGGCTTTTGTGGTAAGCCACTTTTTTTTAAAAATTTTTTGGGGGGGTGTTTGTATCCAAAAAAGAGTTATCATAGAGGAAAATGGATGAATTATCATGTTGCAAAATGATTGTGTGTTTTCTGCAGTGGTAGCTGGTTGAATCCAGGCCTTTGTTTTCTGACGCTGACAGCAATCAGAAAATTAACCAAACAAAATTCTGCCGGGGGGCCGGCATGGCGACGCACCGGCGGCTCCTCCTGCTGCTGTTCTTCTGCCTCGCCAGCGTCCGGGCCGGGCTCGCCGACACGAATTCTCAAGATGGTAGTAATCCTGTTCTTGTGCTTGGTTTGCAATTTGAAGATGAATTGGATTGTAGGAAATAGTAATTAAGAGAGAGTGATTCTGATGAGTTTTGCAGCTGAGTATAGGTGTAACAGGAATTTTTTGTCACAATATAATGATTTTATTATTGCTTGGTTTTGTTCATACTTTTGTACTTGCACACAACAAACTTCTAGGGAAAATTAGTGAAGGAAAATTATATGTTGAGAGTTACTATTTTAGGAACTTTGGATGATCAATAATTTGTTTTCTGATATGAGATCTTAGATAGGAAAATAGTAAAAAATAATAATAATAATAATAACTTTTTGATAAAATAAAATTGGACTAACAATGAATTGATGATGAACATGTAACAGTTGCTGCACTACAAGCCTTGATGAATAATTGGCAAAATGTACCACCAAACTGGGGACAAAACAGTGATCCCTGTGGTAGCCAATGGGATGGAATTATTTGCACCAATGGGAGGATCACATCACTGTGAGTAAATCAGTCCTATCAAATGATTTTATCTTCCAAAAAAACAACAACAATCAAAAAAAAAAGAAGAAGAAATTTCTATTTTTGTTCTCAATTTTGTTGCTTCTTCTCAAATTAGACCTGAAAATTTTGCAGGAGGTTACCATCCATGAGCCTCAAAGGTCAACTACCTGCTGATATAGCCCAGCTCTCTGCATTGAACTACTTGTAAGTCTTATTTTTCTTTTTAAAGCAAAACAAAAAAAAAGGTTGTAGATCAACAAATTTGTGGACTTTCTTTTTTTTTTCTGTCCTTATGAGAAGAAGAATCCTTTTTTTATAGAAAGAGAAAAATAGTATGTTTTCTGTTTCGTTTATTTTTTTTAAATAAACTACTTTGAAATGTAAAATAATTAAGTTTTGTACATAAAACTCCAGATACCAACCATTAAGACTTTTGTCACTTACTTTTGGAACGGTTGGTAAAGAGCTTATTTTTAAGTAAAATTTTGGGCTTTTTACGGGCCGAGATTAGCCTTTACTATGAGGTTGTATATAAGGAGCTCAATAGAGGGTCTTAAGTTGTTTTCTACTTGGATAGGATTGAGATTTTCTCATAATTTGGGTTTCTCTCCAACTCTTATTTTGATGCATCCCATGCATAGAATACTTAGAGGACTATTTACTCTTGTTGTAGAATGTAGTGTTGTTCGATGAGGTGCTTTTTCTAAGTTGTGTCATTAGGAGAAGCGCCGTACGAAAAATTCCTTTCTAGTTACTCTTTATACCAGAAGAAGCTTTAGTTCGGAGCTTTTTCTGTTGGGCCTCAGAATCTCATTTTAGCTTTATGCTACAGTTGTTGTTGTACCTCTAGTAGAGATGTATTCAACTTTAAACATAAGCAAAAGTGGGGCTAAACATGCATTTGTTGCCAGTGATGGGGAGTTTGGTTAGTGCTCTCCTTTCACTCTTGTTACAAAAATATGGCAATCCCATTTTTGGGCAGAAAATTTGGTTGTGTATTGTTTTTTTTTGCTCACCAAATGTTTGTTGTAATGCCACTGAGAAGTTCCTTAATCTATCGCAGATGAGTACCGGTAGTAGTAGTCTCTCCCAGCAAAATTTTCAAGGAAGAGAGCTGTAGATTCCAATTAAATTCTAAGTTTTTTTTTATCCCTTAGGATGAAATGTGGTGTCAAGAAAATTAAGTTGTAGGAAATTCGCAACATGAATGGTAAGTGAAATGTAACAACAAGAGTTAGTTCAAGCAGAAAATAGAGACATGATTCAAGTTGGTAATGATAATGTCAACAATACAAATTGGAAAGAAATAACTAACTAACAGGACTTTCGCATTGATATGCTTCAAAAGAGAAGGAAATAGAGTCATGGTTATGTGAAGGATTCTAACAGAAGCACTTTCAGGGACCTGTCCTCCAACCCCGACCTCGGCGGCCCACTTACTCCAAGTATCGGCAATCTGAAGCAGCTCACCACACTGTAAGTTCCAGCGGAATCTTTACATAATTTTCGTCTCCTTTTTCCCGAATCATATTAGAAGAGGTTTTTACATATATATATATATATATTGCAAAAAGTACACCTACAAATCTGAATATTAATGTACACCCCTCGAAAGTGCAGTTTCGATTCATGCGACTCATGCGGAAAGTTTTTTTTTTGTATCAGGAAAATGTTATTTTCTATGTGACTATGTTTTATCAGATTACTGAGTTGATTGGAATTATTGTTTGTACTTTCTCAGAATCTTGGCTGGTTGTAGCTTCACTGGCAACATTCCACAAGAGTTGGGCAATTTAGGACAGCTCTATTTCCTGTAAGAAGTGCTTAGAGATAGACATAGATCTTCATTCATTTTACTTCTTTAGATATTCTTGCTCTATTTGTCGACTAATTAAAATGGTTTTCTCTCTTCTTCTTCTTCTTCTTTTTTTTGTAAATTTACATTTGCAGGGCTTTAAACTCAAACAACTTCACTGGCAGAATACCTGGTACACTCGGTCTGCTCTCAAATCTCAATTGGTTCGATGTGGCCGAAAATCAATTGTCTGGACCTCTGCCAGTTTCATCGAACTCAACTCCTGGCTTGGACCTACTTGTCAATACACAGCATTTGTATGTTGACCTTAATCCAATTTCTTCACTAATTCTCTAAGACCATTAAATCCATTTGTTTTTCCGAAGTTGCGAAGAACGGGATTTCTTTTATGCTCTTCGAATTTAACATATGATGCACAATTTTGCATGATGTATGCACAGTTTTGGATAATTCACACTTGAAACCGCGCATCAATCATTAAACTTATGTATCGCTTCAAAACTGTGTGTCGACCATCATGAATGGTACATTTCGTACCTAGAGTAAATGAGCAGTTTGGTCCTAGAAGTAGAAAGTCACATACAAAAATGAAATTTCGATCCCTGAGGCCAAACATGTAATCGAAGTATTTAGGTATTACAATTTACTTGAATACAAATAATCCTCTCTTTTCTGTCTTTCTCTCTTTCTACTGTTATCAACAGCCATTTCAATAAGAACCAGCTGTCGGGACAGCTCCAAGAAAAGCTTTTCAACTCTAAGATGATCCTTATACACCTGTAAGCTAATAATTTTTCTCTTTTTTTTTCCGTTTTGTCGATTTTTATGTCTATTTAGATAAAATGACAGTTATTTTGTTATTATTTTTTGGGCAGATTATTTGATGGAAATAAATTTACCGGGCCAATCCCAACATCAGTAGGACTTCTGCAAAAACTCCAGATTCTGTGAGTGCCATATGAACACCATTGAACCGAATCTATTTGTTCAACCTTTTCAATTTATTTATACATTTACTCTTTTGATTCCTAGCCAACTATGTGTTGTTTGAATGATATATTGATGACTAGTTGCTTCTTGAAACAGCCGGCTTGATAAAAACCAATTCAGCGGTAACATTCCTGCATCAATCACCAACCTAACTACTCTTAACGAGCTGTAAGTAATCTGAGATCAAACATAATGAAGGCAGTAAAAGAAGACAATTTCCGTTTGTACTAAATAACACTTTACTGCACTATTTTTGCAGGCACTTAGCAGGAAATGAACTTCAGGGAACAGTCCCAGATCTCAGTGCATTAACCAACCTCAACTACGTGTAAGTAGTAGTTTTAATTTGCTTATAGTTTTTGCTGAGAATGCTGCTTACAGTTGCAATATTGGCAACCTTGGTTCGACTTGGTCAAGATTCGTCAAGCTCATCGAAATCAGGATGAGTTTTCGAGTTCGCATAAAGTCAAATCAACTTTGACCAAGTCTCGACTTCGGGTCTCGCACATGCAAGCTTGTGGCCAAGTGCCATTTAAGTATGACTCAAAGCACCAAAACTCTTTAGAGTCTCCTGAACAGCTGAAAGTTTCAAACTAGTGCTTTTGCTTTTAGGCAGAAAAGCTCCGAAATTCTTGTTAGCCGAACTCCTGATTCTTGAAAGCTTTTGCTTTAGGCAAAAATAGTCGCTTACTATGCATGAGTGATAAATGGCAATGCCTTTCTTTTCATATTACAGGGATTTGAGCAACAATACCTTCGATTCTTCACCTGCTCCGCCTTGGTTCTCGACATTGACATCTCTCAATGCTCTGTAAGTTCTCCGAGAAAATAATTGTTTAGTAAATTTACTTCGGTTAGCAATATAATTTCTAACCTAAAACCATACCACTTGTCAAAAATCAGATTTTGGCAGAGGGGAGGGCTTACTGGGAAAATCCCTACGTCGTTATTCGCATTGCCTCAACTGCAGCAAGTGTAAGTTTACAAGAACAATGTAAAATATCTCGGAATTCAAGAATAGGCATCGGCCGTAATAAATCTAATGATCATTCCATCCTTTTTTGCAATTCCTGGCAGTGTGTTGGCTACCAATACATTTAACGGCACGCTCAACATGAGCAGCAACCTCGGCCCAGACCTACAGACTGTAGATTTCCAAGACAATGCTATTACGCAAATCGATATCGCTTCATCCTATAGCAACACCCTAATGTAAGTTTTGAACATATCGTAGTTTATACTACAAGCGACATGATTCTTCTTCTTTTTTTTTTTCCCTTTTTTAATTTTTCTTTTCTTCTGCAGACTTGTAGGGAACCCTGTGTGCTTAGACTCTCAATACGCAAATGGCTTATTCTGCCAGCTGAAGCAAAAGGTAGTAACTCCATACACTACCAGTCTAGCCAAGTGCGGTAACAGCAGTGCTTGCCCTGTTGATCAGAGTCTAAGTCCTCAGAGTTGCTCTTGTGCCTATCCGTACCAAGGATCGCTGGTATTTAGAGCACCCTTATTCGCCGACCTAACAAATAGCACACTGTTCCAGTCACTAGAGTCGAGCCTTTGGACTAAGCTCGAGCTCGCTCCCAACGCGGTTTACCTTTCAGATCTCCACTTCAGTAGTGATGGCTATCTCTATATTCAAGTGGAGTTCTTTTCCTCTACCGGAACGTCCTTTAACCGGTCGGAAATCATAAGAATCGGGTCCGATCTAACTAACCAAATTTGGAAGGCCCCACCTATTTTTGGACCCTATTACTTCCTTGGATATCCATATTTCTCCACAGGTACTACTTATTCCCTCCTTTTCAAGTAAATATGATTATGCCAAAATTTCACTAAAATTTCGCTTTGGTCGCATTTAACTTTTTGCAATTGATGCACTGCGCTCCCAATTTTTTAAGATCAAAGCTAGCCCGTAAGTCAGGCCGATTTGGTTTAGTGAAATGATGATGCTGCAGCTACAACCTATGATAGTGGCCAAGTGCTTATAAAATTTTAGTTTTTTAGCAGCTGAATCAGCTGCGAGTCATCGTTTCATTCGAAACATTAATGACACTCAAGCGGTGGACCCAATTGCAAAAAAAAAGTTGGCATCAAGCGCTTGAAATGCAAGAAATTAAGGTTTACTGACCTGCATGAGTTTTCGAGCTAAGTTTCATGACAAATGGCGTAGTATAGCCGTCTTTTCTGGACAATAAGTTTTCTAATGTTTTCTTCTAGAAGAAACTGATGAAGTTAATATACATTAGGTGGGAGCGGAGGAAGTTCCTCGATGAGTACAGGAGTTATAGCTGGGATATCGGTTGCTTGTGCTCTTCTTTTGATCGGACTCGTTGTTGTGGGGTTGTATGCTTTGCGACAAAGGAAAGCTCGAAGGGAGGCCAAAACAACCAACCCTTTTGGTAATGTGCCAAACCTATGATACGAATTACGATAAATGAAGCTATTGTGCATCCAAATTCTCAACAATTTGGATGTAGAATTCTGAATATAATTTTGCAGATAAGGAACATGAAAGTGCAATAACTTGTTGGCTACATATGAAAATTTTCAGCTTCTTGGGGGGTTGGCGGCAAAGATGACGGATCTGCTCCACAGCTGAAAGGAGCAAGATGGTTCTCATTCGACGAAATGAAGAAGTGCACCAACAATTTCTCTGGAAACAATGAAATAGGAGCCGGAGGCTATGGCAATGTAGCTATAACCAAAATTTTCGTCTATGTTCTTACAGGAAAGAAAAATTACTCTAGTTGCTCACATTTTGTGCAATTTACGACTACCTTTTGTAGGTCTATAAAGGAGTACTTACAAACGGGCAAATAGTCGCGATAAAAAGAGCACAGCAAGGATCGATGCAAGGCGCATTAGAGTTCAAAACTGAGATAGAGTTGCTGTCGAGGGTTCATCACAAGAACCTAGTAGGCCTTGTTGGCTTTTGCTTCGATCAAGGGGAGCAGATGCTGGTGTATGAATACATTCCTAACGGGACTTTGAGGGATAACTTGATCGGTACGTCCTTTTCCTTCACCTCGTAAAGTTATTAAGCATTCAAATCCCCCCCTTTACGGACCTTGTCGACTCTACTGGGTCGTGCCAACAAGGTATTGGGACTGTACAGCCCTTGCCAATGGCACCGCTCAGAACCCAATTCTTTCCTTTCCAAAATTTTCAATTTATAACTGTTGTTCTTTGTGGATTCGAATACTTCTATGGAAATTCATGAAATTAGTAACAAACAGGGGTAAATCTTTTAGTGTTATTTATTGTAAGTTTTACGCATGCATTTACATTTAAAATGGAATTTTATCTGGCTTTTCAGAAATTTCTTTAAAGGTAGCAAGTGATATTACCGAAAGAGCACAAAACACGTTTCAAAACAATCGGAATAAATTATTGTTAGAAACCCCTGTTCCAAACTGTGTCGGTATGAGGTCATATGTCGATAGCATGATAGTGTCCTCACAGTAGAGCGTGCGCGTCTTACCATGCCAACCAGTTCTTGGCACGGATATGTGCCACGGCACTTAAATCTTTGCTTCTAATTATGCCTTATTTCTCTTTAATCAACAATTAAATCTTTCCTTTGTTGGTGAATTAAATCGCAGGGAAAGGCGGAATGCACTTGGACTGGATGAAGAGACTAAAAATCGCCTTAGGCGCTGCTAGGGGACTAGCATATCTTCACGAGCTTGCCGACCCGCCGATCATCCATAGAGATATCAAGTCGACTAATATCTTATTGGATGAGAACTTAAACGCAAAGGTTGCCGATTTTGGGCTTTCGAAGCTAGTCTTGGACAGCCAAAAGGGGCATGTTTCTACTCAAGTCAAAGGAACATTGGTAAGCATATACTTCGACTTCTCCTCACACTTCTAAACATCCTATTGACGTGCAGATGCAACCCAAATAAGTCGAAAGGAGTCTAGAACGCGGGAAACCGCCCTAAATATCGCAATTTGTGATCAGGATAATCTTAAAACGAAGCTTTTCATTTTCTTGATTATTTTTTGTTTTGTAGGGCTATTTGGATCCTGAGTACTACATGACCAAACAACTCTCGGAAAAGAGCGATGTATATAGCTTCGGCGTGGTCATGCTTGAACTAATATCTTCAAGGCTACCTATAGAGAAGGGCAAGTACATTGTTCGTGAAGTGAGAATGGCGATCGATCAATACGACCAAGAGTACTACGGATTACAAGACATCATAGACCCCTTGATTAAAATCTCGGTCAAGCTCGTAGGCTTCAGGCGGTTCGTGCAGTTGGCAATGGAATGTGTCGAAGAATCGGCCTCAAACCGGCCCACGATGAACGAGGTGGTAAAAGAAATCGAAATTATAATGCAGAATGAGGGAGTAAGTACTACGTCAAATTCGGCACAATCATCTGCGACGGAGTTTGGCAATGCAAGAGGTGCTCCTCGCCATCCTTATGAGGAGCAGGTACCGATAAGAGACGAGGGAAGCAGCGCTTTTGCATACAGTGGCGGATACTCCTACGAAGTGAATGTCGAACCGAAGTAGACATAATTCTTTCGTTCTTTTTTCTTTCTCTTTTTCTCCTTTTTGTTGGTTTTGATTTGTAATTGTTGGTACACAGTTTCAAACAAAGCAAGTGATGTTGTGTATGTGACACTAAAAGTGATGTTCTTCATTTTTTTTTGTTTCTTTTTTTTGTTTCTTTGATGAAGAGACAAAGCCTTGGTTTGATCTTTCTTAATATATAGAGTTTCTCAATTTGCACCAAAATGAAAGATTTATGCACAATGGCTGGATCTTTGTGCACACGAAGTGCGCGCTTTCATGGCCAAGTTCACAATCTGCCATATTTAGTTCTTTATCTGCATCTCTTTACTATTTCAAACAAGTAAATTTATACTAGAACTAATGGTGTAATTTAACTCAGATAACAAAATTCATTTGCATTTATTTTGGCACTTTGATTCCTTTGTACATGTCTTAACACCATTAAGCACAGATAATTGTATATGGTTCTAAATTTTGTTCAGGGAACTGTCTTCTAAAAATTCTATGAGATCTGGAGAAGCTTGAAGCAGAAGCGAAGGTTATAACTAAACAGGAAATGCATATAATCATGTTTGAAGTGCAAGTAACTACTATCGAAATGATAACAACTGATTTGTTTCGGATTGTAAGCAGAATACGTGAGAAAGTACGTATTCTCTCTTTTTTTATATATAACTGGTACCGCATCGCACTAATCGTACTGATTTGCTGATGAATATGATTTATAATATCTGAAAAATGAAAAGGCATATTTATATATGTTTCCGCCTCAACTATTTTGAGCTATGGTTGAGCTCAATATCAACACTACTACTCGCTAGTAGGGCCCCAAAACACCATCCTCAAGGAAAAATTCAAACCCAAACCACAAACAAAATAGGATCTCAAACACTCGTTCACAAAAACCAACCAATATTACAAAAAAAAAAATAAATAAATAAAATAGTAAAATTCAAAAACTCCAAAAATGAATAAAAAAAATATATAAAAATGGGCCGAGTCACTCGCGATCCGGGCCGGGCCTTTGAACCGGAGAATTCGAGCCGTGCCCGAATCGAACCTTAGTTAAAACGCGGTCCACATTCAAAAACCAGAAGAAAAGGTCAAAAACCCTAACCACCCACTGAACAGGAGCCAAACACATGCACACAAATCCATGCAGGAAGGAACGCAATCCGAGGAGCAACGTGTGATGGAGAAGGGGTGCGTTGACCGACCCCCCCTGGGTCAACCCTTCCTACAATCCCACCTTATAAAAACCCCCTACACCCTCGCCACCATAGACCGAAGATCCCCGGTTAGCTTCTCTCTCTTTCTCTCTCTCTCTCTCTCTCTCTCTTTTTTCTTTCCACACACATCCACAAAGCTAGCCGGGTTCTTCCATGGGCTCCCCATAAAACCAAAAAAGAAATTCGAAATTTGCGCGTATTTTCGACTGCTTCGTCTTCTTTCCACGCAGCAGCGAAAGAGAAATTAAGAGAAAAATCTAGGCTGAGGATGTCGCGCGCGGCGGCGGTGGTGCTGTCGGTGGTGGCGGTGCTGGCGCTGGTGAGCGCGGAGGACCCGTACCTTTATTTTACGTGGGAAGTGACGTACGGGACGATCGCGCCGCTCGGCGTCCCCCAGCGGGCCATCCTCATCAACGGGCAGTTCCCCGGGCCCGAGATCAACTGCACCAGCAACAACAACATCGTCATCAACGTCTACAACTATCTCGACGAGCCCTTCCTCCTCTCATGGTTAGGACGGAATGATAATGTGACATCTTAATTATTATCATCAGACGGTAACATATTTTATTTATTTTATATGTGCATATGCGTGTGCGCGCGCACGTAGGAATGGGATCCAGCATAGGAAGAACTCGTGGCAGGACGGGATGCAGGGGACGAACTGCCCGATTTTGCCGGGGCAGAACTTCACGTACCACTGGCAGCCCAAGGACCAGATCGGCAGCTTCTTCTACTTCCCGTCCCTCGGCATGCACAAGGCGGCAGGCGGATTCGGCAGCCTCCGCGTCCACAGCCGACTCCTCATCCCCGTCCCCTTCGATCCCCCCGCCGACGAGTTCACCGCCCTCATCGGCGACTGGTACACCAAGGACCACGCCGTCCTCGCCCGCCTCCTCGAAGCCGGCCGCAGCATCGGCCGCCCCGCCGGCATCCTCATCAACGGCAAATCCGGCAAGGACGCCGCCGGCAAGGACGATCCCCCGCTCTTCACTGTCGAGGCCGGAAAGATCTACCGCTTCCGCGTCTGCAACGTCGGCCTCAAGACCTCCCTCAACTTCCGCGTTCAGGTCGTAATGACCGGCAACTTTTCAGCAGAACTACTTAAGCTGTCAAAGAATGGTGTTTGAATGTTCGTTTGTTTTTCTTTTTTTTTTTTTTTTGTTTTCCAGGGCCACACCCTGAAGCTCGTTGAGATGGACGGATCGCACACCGTGCAGAACACGTACGACTCGCTTGACGTCCACGTCGGCCAGTGCTACTCGGTGCTCGTGACCGCCGACCAGGCCGTTGGCGACTACTACGTCGTTGCATCGACCCGGTTTGTGAAACAGGTGCAGACTGCGACCGCGGTGCTCCGTTACGTCGGTTCCACCGCCCCGCCGTCCGCTGTCCTCCCCGAGGCACCCTCCGGCTGGGCCTGGTCCCTCAACCAGTGGCGCTCCTTCCGCTGGAACCTCACCGCCAGCGCCGCCCGCCCCAACCCCCAGGGCTCCTACCACTACGGCAGCATCAACATCACCCGCACCATCAAGCTCGCCAACTCCCGCACACGCGTCGACGGCAAGCTCCGTTTCGCCCTCAACGGCGTCTCCCACGTCAACACCGACACCCCCGTGAAGCTCGCCGAGTACTTCAACGTCTCTGACGGCGTGTTCAAGTACAACCTCATCGGCGACGTGCCCCCCGCCGCTGACGCCGCCGTCACCATCGCCCCCAACATCATCACCGCCGAGTTCCGCACCTTCATCGAGATCGTGTTCGAGAACCCCGAGAAGAGCATCCAGTCCTACCACCTCGACGGCTACTCCTTCTTCCCCGTCGGGTATATCACTACAGCATTTACCGAACACGCATTACACGGATACTTTACTAGCATATATATACATACATATATACATACATACAGTTGACTGATCAGTTTTGCTATGTGAATTGTAGGATGGGGCCGGGGAAGTGGACACCGGAGAGCCGGAAGGCGTACAACCTGCTGGACGCGGTGAGCCGGCACACGATCCAGGTGTACCCGCGGTCGTGGACGGCGATCATGCTGACGTTCGACAACGCGGGGATGTGGAACCTGCGGTCGGAGATCTGGGAGCGCCACTACCTCGGCCAGCAGCTCTACGTCAGCGTCTTGTCGCCGGCGCGGTCGCTCCGCGACGAGTACAACATGCCCGACAACGCCATCCGGTGCGGCGCCGTCGTCAGCCTCCCGCTGCCGCCATCTTACGTGTGAGAATCAATAAAAAAAATTATAATAATAATAATAAAAAAAAATGCAGATTGATCCGGCGGCAGCTGACGTGGCCCAGCCGGAAGGTCGGTCGACGTGGCATGAAATTGTTTATTATTATTTTTTTAAGGAGAGGAATTGAGAAAAGAGAAAGATTGCATGGATTAATTAAATTGGGATAATGGTGTTGTTGTAATAATGGTTGTGATAATAATAACAAAAATGGGCCACTGTAATTTTTTTTTATTTAAATTTTTGGTGCTTTATGTAATCGGATGCACTCTCGAAATTCAAATATGGGAGCATTTCAATTAATTCATTTATTTATTATTCAATTTATTGAATTAAGTTTTGGCGATTTAATTTGATTTATTTCTGTATATATGTGCAATTTCTACATTACTAAGCCATGGTATATATATCTCTCCCCAGTTATTAATAACATGCATGTGTGGGTTAATCTACGCACAAAGTAGGATGCTTAATTGAAACAAATTTTTTTTTAGGAGTAAATTTTGAAAAAAAAAACCCAATCGTTTTGATTCAATGTGATCAATTGAAAATGTATTTGTTTACGGCAAAATTGTAAAAGATCCTACCCAAACTATTATGCCCTTAATTTGACATAAATTTTCAATTTTAAAACATTTAATTTTGCTATCTAATTGTTTTCTTTTGATTTCTGAAAACTTCTTTGGTAAATTTGGTTAGAATTTGATAGTTTTTATTATAAAGCTGTTTTAATTAATACACTACCTAATAATAAAGTATATTTTATCAAATTGTAAAATATTTTGTCGAAAAGACTAAAAATTTTCATTAAAACAGGTCTAATTATAAAGATGTATAATACACTACCTAATAATAATTATTTTATCAAATTGTAAAATATTTTGTCAAAAAGGTACTCAAAATTTTCATTAACTTTCAGCAAAATTTGAATTAAATATACTATAAAATTAAATAGTAAAATTAAAATTTTTATAGTTCAAATATTTATTTAAAATATGATATACTTCAGGTTGACATATATGATTTTAATTTCTCTTTTAGAACATTATAAATATATAGTTTATTTGGATGTAAAGGTCTGTTTGCAAACGGTAAGTCAGAAAGCGAGAAATTTGTGAATTACACGAACTCGACTTCGCGGCCACCCTACCAAAGTCAAAAGGCCGAACTGGCATAATTCTAAGATCTAAATTTAGTAATATAATAGCTAAAAATTTTATTTTTATATTTAGAAAACTAAAAAAAATCTAAAACATTTATAGTTTTTTTTCTTTTCTAATATTTAAAATTGCGGTTGTAACCGCTATTAAAAAAGTATGTAGTTACCGACTGTCCCTAAAGCAAGTGGCAAAGAATTTGATGGTTGGTACCCGAGGTTCCAAGTTCGAATCCTAGTTGATTCACATTTACAGTTAAGCTTATTTCTAAATGAAATAAACGAAGCGGGTAGCGCCCTACCTATCTCTTAAGAAAATATATATATATATATAGTTGCATATTTTTTGGATAACTATTGCGATCGTATTTTTATAGTGAAAAATAATGCTTTTAGTTATCACATCATTAAACTAGGCCTAAGTGGAAATTTTTGTGACGAAATAAATACTAATATCTTTTTTTTTTTTTTCAAAATTATGAATTCAACCACCTAGAACCTTACAGAAAGAAACATGCCTTAACACATTTTGCAAGATATATATTTTTAAATATAGTTTATGCTGCTTTTTCCACTGTGCACTACTTTAAAAAGAGCACTAGTGTAATGATCAGCGCTTCGCGGTGGGAGGTCGTAACATTAAGAGCTAATAATATGATTTTTATTATATTTATTTATCACGAGACATACAGATATATATAATATTCATAGAGAAATACTTCTATACACCGGCTAATTTAAATCCGACCATTCAATTTTTGAGGTTAAGATTGACTTTTACACAATGGTAACATGCTCAACAGGTTACCAATCAATCATAAAGATAATATTTGAAACTATGCATTAGCTAATTACCAAATTTGATAATATCCAACAAATCTTCATTTCATAATTTAATTTTGTTACTTACCAACTTAGATAATGGCTAATTTCATAAGTGATAAATCTTCATAAATTCGAATTTAAAATTTAACTTGAGTTTAAACTTTATATTTATAATTGTATAAATTAAATTTAAATTTTAGAAAGAAAAATTTATATTTAAACGAGTAAACATTTCAATTTAAATTGTCAATTCAATATTAAACTAACATGAAAGTTCAAAAATTAATGTTACTATCTTTAAAATTGTAATTTAAGTTATAGTGTATTTATAAACTTTTATTATTTATTTAAATAAAAGATTTCTACATTTTAAAGTAAGTTGAAATTGTTAATTCAATATTGAAAAACAGCATTAAATTTCAAAAATATTGATCAAATTTAAATTATAAATTTAGATTTTAATTTATATTATACTTAAAAAATAAATTTTGTTAACTATTTAAACATAAAGTTTCGATGTTTGAAAATTGATTTTAAATTATAAATTACTAAATTTATGACTCAAATGTGATCATAAAGTATTATTAAAATCGGCTTTAAAAATAAATAATTTAATTAAAAATTTATTTTCTCCATGATTTAAGGATAGTATGCAAAACTTTCCAATATTAGCTCTTTTTTTTTCAAAAAAGCCCCTAGATCACATTTGAGTCATAAATTTAGTAATTTATAATTTAAAATCAATTTTCAAACATCGAAACTTTATGTTTAAATAGTTAACAAAATTTATTTTTTAAGTATAATATAAATTAAAATCTAAATTTATAATTTAAATTTGATCAATATTTTTGAAATTTAATGCTGTTTTTCAATATTGAATTAATANCCCGAGCGCCCGCGCCACGCGGGAAGCGCGGAGGCGCGGGCGGGGGCGAGCGCTTCGTGTCATTCTGACACTCCAAAAGTGAGGATGGAAAATAATAGCAATCTGATAAAGATTTTAGTTGGTAGACCTTTCGGCGACAAAGAAAAGGTTCGGAACTGTAAAATTAAGATGACGTTCTTCTGGTTTATTTTAATTGCGTTTAACATGATACAGAAGGTGCATGGAACAAAATGTTCCATAGTACATGCCCCTTTAACATAGCCGCTTGCCTTTAAAATCATTATTGTTTAACATGATACAGAGGGTGTATGAAACAAAATTTTGCATAGTACATGCCCATTTAACATAACCCATGTTAGTCCATGTGAGGGAGGGAGAGCATGTGAGGGAAAAAGAGAAAACCCATATAAAAGAAAGGCCACGTGGCTCGATGGAGGAACGGTATTTAATTTCAACTTTAATATAGAGTTTAAGGTGGTTGGCAAAGTACGATTTGCATGGTGAGGCTCCCACTTCCTCACATGCTCACATCTTAATCACATCATTAATTTAATACATGCCATAAATTAAGTACTAAATGCAACTTTGTGTCCACAAGATATTGGTAGTTTTAAGAGGGAAAAATATATATTTATACATATAAAGTGGGACCAAGATTCCATCATCACCTGCGGCAGCAATCATCAAATGCATGCTTTTCTTTACTCCAAAGCTATAAATATTGTACCCAATAATGAATATATATATATATAATATTAATTACTTAATAAACAAGAGTAATCAATATATTATTGTTTAGTACGGTTCGTTGATATTCTGCTTCGAGTGTCGATTAATACTATTTAGTGTTCTTGATTAATTTGCTAAAAAAATATAATTTAGGATGAAAATTACGAGAAAAAAAAGTATAGAGATGTTTTATATAATAGTTTCTAAAATTTCAATAGGGAAAACTTCAAAAACTCCCCTTATGGTCTCGTAGTTTCTCACTTGGTCTCCCTGTGCTTTAAAATGTATCAATTTACACCTATGTGGTTTCTTTTTTCTCTTTTTCTTATCAATTTTATTATTATTTTTTCTTAAATCAGTGATAAAGTTAAAATTAAAGGGTACTAAAGTAAATATTTGATAAATTTAGATAGGTATCTGAAGTTTTTTGTATATAATTTAATAAAATATTAACGAAAAAGCTACCGAAAAGATAAAAACGAACCACATGGGGGCAATTTGATACGTTTTAAACCAAGGGGGGCAAACTGAGAAACTACGAAACCACATGTGGGGTTTTTGAAGTTTTCCCATTTCAATATTATGACTTGACACTTTTCACATAAATTTTAGAAAAAACTTCAAATACCCCCTTTGTGGTTTCGCACTTATCACTTTAGTACCCTGTGGTTTAAAGTGTATCAAGTTAGTACTCTGTGGTTTTATTTTTGTATCAAGTTAGTATCATGTGGTTTTATTTTTTGTATCAAATTAGTACCCTGCGGTTTTTAAACCACATGGTATTAAAGTGATAAAGTGCGAAACCACAGGGTACTAAAGTGAAAAAGTGAAAAATCACATAGACTAACTTGATATATTTTAAATCACAGGATACAAGTAAGAAAAAATAAAACCACACCAGGGATTTTTGAATTTTTTTTCAAAAATTTAATTTGCATAAAAAATCAGCTTATTTTAGGCTTTTGCAAAATCGGGCCACCTTTTTCGTTTTTGCAGATTTGGTCCGCTTTTTCAGCAAAACCAAAATATCCTTATTACTTTTTCTCTTTCCTCTTTCTCTCTCCTCTTCGTTCTCTCGTTCTTTTTTTTTTTCCGCCGGAAAAAAAAAGCGATGCCAGGCGGAGCAATTTTTTCTTCTCTTTTTCTTTTTCTTCTTCTTTTTCCTCCTGCTGGAGCACCTTTTTTTTTTTCCGGCGGCCCGAATCTGCAAAAATAAAAAAGATGACCCGATTTTACAAAAGTTCAAAATAAATAAATTTTTTATACAAATTGGCCTTGATACTATCAACAGTATTTTTTTTTATTTTTTTTTTGGTGGTGGTGTAACGCACCTTTCCGGTGCCGAGCTCAGAATGGTGAAACCACCAACCAGAGCTGAGAAAAATTGGGCCGAAGCGTTGCCAAGCATACACACAGAATACACGACGCACGAGGGAAGTACAGCACCAGTCGCGCTCACCGACTGGGTGTGGGGCCCCATGACCTGCTGCAATGGGAAATTATTCGCGCGGTGGGGGTTGTAACGTTGCGCTCGTACATTCCGCGGTCGAGCGTGTGACACGTGGACCCACGTCAGGTGTGGGCCCCGCGCGTCAGTGTCAGTGCCACCGCCCTCGTAAAATGGGTTTGGCTCTGGATCCCTCGGCCCCCCCCCNTCGCCGACGATTCCGAATTGCGTGGAGACCCCCTCGGCTGTAGACGCTTCTGAAAAGGGCCCCCCTCAAATTCAACTTTTTATTTTTTCGGTAAAATATTTTTATTATGTTTTTACCAGTTATATTGGCAATTAATTATTATTAATTAATAATTAGTCTAGTTTTATTTAGTTATAAATTAATTTAGGGGCAATTATTTATATATTTCTAAAATATTTTTGATTTTTAAATTTACCTCTATTAGAAGATTAATATTAAAAATATTTTTTTTTTACATTCCAACATATTTCAAATATATTTCTAGAGTTTAATTCTGGTAATGAATTATTAGCAATAGCAGTTATCTTTATAAAATTATTATTTTGCCCTTTCAAATATTCCCTTCTATTGTTACCGACTTTTCTTATTTACCCTTTAAGGCTTTAGGCTTAGTTTGGTATTGAGAGCTATCTAACGCTATTAGATAAAATAGAGTTGAGGAAAAAAGCATATAACGATATGTTTCTGCGTTTTCCGGTGGGAGTGCAGAAAATATATCGTAACCGACTAATGCGGAAAGCAATATTACGTACGAAAACAAATAAGGTATTTTTCCAACGTACTTTCTCACCGCACGTAACGCAATTCTCCCACAATCCCAAACGAAGCCTTAGTTTGGTATTGAGGCTTATCTAACGCTATTAGATAGAATGAAGTTGAGGAAAAAGTATATAGGGATATACTTCTGCGCTCTTCGGTGGGACCGTAGAAAATATATCATAATCGACTCATCGTGATATGCGGAACGCAATATTACATATAGGTATTTTTTCAACGTACTTTCTCACTGCAAGTAACGCAATCTCCACGCAATCCCAAAACGAAGTTTAAGTTAGAAACACAAAAAGTATCTTGATTGTTATCTTTTCAAATATATCCCTTTCTACCATCACGAATATTTTTTATTTTTTTTAAAGTTAATGATAAACAAAGTATTTTGATTTTTTTTAACTTTGATAGATATTTAACTCATGTTTAGCTGTAGAGATATTTTAGAATTACATGATTGAAAAGAAAAAAAAGGGAATAAATGAGATATCCGGAGTATGTATACTAATAGAAGAGCAGTGGAGCATGATTGAAATGGAGGCGATTGATTCTCACGCTTGATGCATGAAATCAACGGGGTTTTTTTTACCAATCTCGTTTCTTGTTGGATCAAATTTTTTTCTTATATTCTTTTACAGTATATATTAATCAGTTAAAATTATCAAAATAGTTCAAATATATTGATATACTAATTTGAATAAAGTGAATTTTAAGCTGAGATTAGGTGTATCTTAAATGCGTATTTACCGTAGACCAATACTCCACCCATTATCATTTATTAATATCTGTCCTTTCTGTATGACACTTGCGGCATAAATAATATCCCGAAGAAGAGTAAGAAGAATCACAGATGTAAATTACAAAAGTTTGAGGGGTACACGTGCAAAAATGCGACAGTGAAAGTAACGCTATTGGTGATGCAATTTCACACATTTGTAGCACTAAGTACGAAAAAAACAAAATAAAAACAAAAATTACAAATAAAAAATAAAAAATAAAATAAAAGAAAGAATCGATAACCATTGTCTCTGACGCTTCTATTTTATTTCTCAATCAAAATAAAAAGAAAACGCGAGAGAGAGAGAGAGAGAGAGAGATCACATTTGAGAGTGATAGTGAGAGTGAGAGTGAGTAAGAGAGAGAGAGCATCAATGGTGGAGAGAGGCGACGCGATCTCCTCCGATCAACACATCTAATTAGGGTTTTGGGGCGTCTACGTAGAGGAGGAGGAGGAGGAGGAGGAGGCTACGGTGGCAGATCGGAGGAAGAAGACGGAGAGGAGGAAGAGGGGGCGATGAAGGGCTACGCGGCCGCGGCGGCGGCGCCGCCGGGGAAGCGGAGGTGGAGGTGCCTCGCGGTGGCGGTGCTCGCCCTCGTCTTCTGCTCCCTCCTCGTCCCCCTCGCCGTTCTCCTCGGCCTCCACCACAACCGCTTCCCCTCCGGTGCGTGCTCCCCCGCCCGAAAACCCTAGCGCTTGCCCCCGATCTCGCTTCCTGATCGCGCTTCCGCGGCCGCGATCTCGGCTGTGGATGGTATTTTGCTCCGGAACTAGGGTTCCGGCGAGATCCGGCTCCGGATCTCTCCCTCGGATGCGAGATCCGTGCTATTCCTATGTTTTTTTAATCGAAAAAGACGGGTTCGTGGTGTCTTTGATGGAGAAATCGCTGATTCCTGTGTGTTTTTGGTGTGCAGGGTACTTAACTGATGATCACTCTGCATCGGTGAGAATTATCAAATCGTGCTACTATAATGTCGTAGGAATAGGTTTACTGGTATTGTTTTCTTATCACTTGGTTTTGATGGTTGTGTAGGAATTTAGCTTTGGGGTTTACGAGCATCTTGATGGTGGTAGAAAGCATAGTTCTTCACAGGTCGTTATCATTTCACTGTTGTTGTATCTTTCAATTTTTTATGATTTACTGGACCAGACAGTGGGGTTGGCTTATCACTTTCCTGGTTGATTGGAAATTGAGTTGGTTGAGATGTTGAGATTTTTGTTTTATATTTGTTAGTGATCTTTTGTGCTTTGCAGGGTGATGGGTCGAGAATTGATGATCTCGTGAAGAAACTGGCACCAACTTTTGCGAAGGTCCGCTCTCCACTTGCTTGAATATAGAATTTTTGTCGAAAGAGCGAGAAATTACTTCATTGAGTCTTTGGTTTTGTAAGTTCAATGGTTTAATCACTTGGTAATTGAATCCATCCTAAGGACCTCCAAAACATGAATAACCTAGAATATTCTTTTCAGTTCCGAAAAGACCAAAGCTATAATCAAATTATGGGTCTACGACGTTTGTTTATCCTATAAACTTTTATCAAGTTATCTCATATCTTGAATGGCTACTCCATCTGTGTTCGGAGGCTCAAAAGAAACATACGTTCAATACCTTTAAGAAAGCGGTCTTGCAGTTCTGCAGATTCTTAGAGAGGGGTAACACATGGGACAAAGGGGAAAATCTTTTCATCTGGGCAAGTTTCTCCCTTCATCTTCTCTTTTATAACTGTCGTAGACCCAATCTCAAGATTCAGTGACTGGTGAGTAGTGAGCAATTTCTAGTGGAATCCTCAAGGTGCTCAACCAAGTTCCTAACAAGTCAAGCTTTTGTAACTTGAATATGTTTAATAGATATATATTGCTCTCTTGCACAATATGTGCACTGCCACTGTCTTCTATTCGGGATTGAGGAGCATAGAAGTTTTAGTCTATGGCTTGCATAAATGAATATTGGCTGCCTGCACTACAGTATCTTTGTCATCTGATTCTGGTAAAAAAATATATACTCTATATTGTCTCAAATGCCCTCATTTCGGATCATTTATTTTTACTGCTTCATTTTAATCAGTATCCAATAATTTAGATTCCAACTTAGGGGTGAAGCAGATCAAATTGGTGTGAATCATAATATCTTTGTTGACTTGGCTTATCCAGTTGTTTGAAATATCTTTATGTGCCTGTGTTGCAGGATCTGACCACCAACATAGCAAGTCAGTCTGATGGCAATGAATATGAGAAGAATGGTAGATTCACTAGTGACAATGTCCAAGCTAGTGTACCTCCAAAGGGTGCTGTCTATAAGAATAATACCGCACATTATAAAAGTATGGATTCAAAATTTAAATGTTCGGAGTTCACTATATATTACGAAGAAATAGGAAATTTTACTAGTCTTTATTTTCTTGTTCTTTGAGATAAGTTTTCTTGCCTTTTGTTTACACTATGCAGATAGGGACACACAGCAAGTTGTGTCGAGAGAAGCATCGTCTCTGAATACAAAAGTATGACTATTTTATCAGCTTGCAAATGCTTTCCATCCTTGAGATCAACTTTAACACTGCAACTCTTTTGAACAAATTACCTTACTTTGGCCGATTAATTAGTCAAATCTTGTTGATTTACAAATTTTCAACTTCTTTTTTAAAAACATTTATTTATTTATTTATTTTGATTACCACAGAGTGATGGCATTGATTGGAAGGAGAATGTTACAGAAGGTTCAGCTGGTGACGAGAGTGGAAAATCTTGTCAGCTTTTATTTGGAAGCTACTGCCTTTGGTCCCTAGAACACAAGGAAGTAATGAAAGATTCCACAGTGAAGAGACTTAAAGATCAACTGTTTGTCGCCAGAGCTTATTATCCGAGCATTGCAAAACTTCAGGGGCAGGAGAAACTAACATATGAGCTGAAGCAGCACATTCAAGAACATGAGCGGATGCTTAGTGAAGCCATTTCAGATGCTGATCTTCTGCCAGTGTAAGAAATATCGGCTATCTTCCAACTCTTCAGCTTTCTTTCTGACTTTATTACTGGTTGGCAAAGTTGTAATTGCAAGCCAATAGTGATGTAAAAATCGCTATTTGCTCGCAATTTCCATTGGCTCCCAGTTACTATTGGTTGTTTAAGTTAGAAAAAAATGATGCTCAGTTAGATAGTATTTTCCAAATGAATGTTGGAGCTTTTAGCCTTCCGCGGTTGCATATTATAATGAACATTACTTGTTCGTTTAATTTGATTTGACTTTCAAAACCATTACTTTAACTTGATGTGTTTAGAAATATGGTTCTGAAGAGAGTGGTAATCCTTTTCAGTGTCGACAAAAAGATACAGAGAATGGATGAGATTATTGCAAAAGCCAAATCATGCGCTGTAGACTGCCATAATATTGACAAGAAACTCAGACAGTTAGTTGATCTCACAGAAGATGAAGCACATTTCCATATGAAGCAGAGTGCATTTCTCTATCACCTCGGTGTTCAAACCATGCACAAAAGTCTGCACTGCTTGTCAATGAGACTGACTGTAGAATATTTCAAGTCTTCATCTGTGGATATGGAGCTGCCAGATGCTGACAAGCTTGAAAACCCCAACTTCCACCACTATGTTATCTTTTCTCTTAACGTGCTTGCAGCTTCTGTCACTATTAATTCCACTGTGATGAATTCTGAGGTATGGGACTCTCGTATATTTATCTAGAGTGAAGCACTGTACATCTCCTTTCTGTCACTTACCACATTCTTTTGTAGTATTTCAGGAATCTGAAAATCTTATCTTCCATTTGGTCACCGATAGGCAGAATTTTTATGCATGCAAGCATTGGTTTGTGAGAAACCGTTACAAAGAAGCTACGGTTCATGTTCTTAATTTTGACGATCTAAAAACTGAACATTTGAACAATCTAGGCATCCAACAACTATCTCCATCTGAGGAATTTCGTGTTTCAATTCGTAATACTGCTCGCCAATCGCCTATGCTGATGAGAACTGAATACATCTCGGTTTTTGGTCACTCACACTTTCTTCTGGCTGACATATTCTCGAATCTGAATAAAGTGGTTGTTTTGGATGATGATGTGTTGGTCAAGAAAGACTTGTCATTCTTGTGGAACCTTGATTTGCAAGGAAAAGTGATTGGTGCAGTTCAATATTGTCGAGTCAGATTACGCCAACTCGGAGCTTACTTGGGTGGATTAAAACATGATGCTAATTCTTGTGCCTGGATGTCTGGATTGAATGTTGTTGATTTGGAGAAGTGGAGGGACCGCAAGGTTACTGAAGTTTACCATGGGCTCCACCGGAAGGTTAGTAGCACTATTCATTGATAGTATGTAGGCTTGTGTTTTGTAGAATTATTGATTTTAAGATAATAAGATGTTTCAAATGGTACAATATATCGACTAATTGTTGGATTTTCACCACTGTTTCAGAGGTGAATTTTTTATCGTTTTGATCTTGCTGTTTGCCCATTGAGTTCGATAGAATAGATACGAGTTACCGCAACTTTAGTTCTTTCAATTTAATTTCAATCTCAATAAAGTCCTTGGGAGTTTTGATTTTGAAATTTAGTCCCTGAATTTTGTTTAGTGTAACAATCAAACCATTCCGTTAGTAAAGATGCCACACCAAGCTAATCTTTACAGTTCAATAGCAGGGTCAACTATCTCAACTTAATTACAGAATTGATACTCGGAGGATATAATTGAAATCAGTGCTGAGTTTCGAGGACTGAATCAGTAATTAACTCATAAGAATTTTTATTAATTAGTGGAAAATCAATGATCAGTATAGAGCTATCTGTCTGTTGCTTTACTTACTAACGTTCTACATGCTTTTCTCTTGACAGTTTCACAATGGTAGCGAAGCATCGTGGAGAGCTGCTACACTTCCCACAACCTTTCTTGCATTTCAAGATCTAATTTATCCTCTACAAAATAGCTTAGTTCAGTCAGGTCTCGGTCACAACTACGGAGTTACTCACGGCGCACTAAAGAATGCTGCTGCTCTTCATTATAACGGCAACATGAAGCCTTGGCTCGAACTTGGTATACCGAAATACAAGAAGTATTGGAAGAAATATCTTACCCGGGAGGAGCAGTTCATGAGCGGTTGCAATGTGAACCCTTAGCTGCAGCTATTTGCGAGTTAGGGCATATGACATTACAAAATTGGAGAAAGGGAACAGAAAGAACGATAGTCGATTCAATCTATGAAGTTTAGTGAAAAATCTATATATTGGTTTGAAGCACAACAGTGATGCAGATACCAAGGATGGTGCGATCCTGAAGCAATAAATGGTTATTTTGTGATGGGATGGAAAAGGCGAAAATGCAGAATATCTTGGATATGGAAATTACCCTTCATCACTTTGGTCGCGAGATTTGTACCCGGTGGGCTCTTACAGGTAAGTTTAGGTATTAGTTGATTGCATTATTCGTTCTTTTTGATATGGAAGAGTCTCCACTTGGCACTTCTAATTGGATAGGATGTAGATTGATTTGTTCTTTTCTTTTTTTCATCCGTGCAATTTTTACGCCCTTGTTGGTCAATTTTCTTCCACAAGAAGGGTTAATTTTTTTTGGATCTATTATTGGCAATTCTTTGTTTTATTTGAGCGCTCGCACATGAAATGGAGTCATCTCATTATGAATTTTCTTGATTGTTTGGTGTAACATGTCATTGTCGGTAGGAAAGTCACATTGCTTGTGCATCATCTCTCCCTTCGCTTCAAACTTCGCAAGTTTGATGTTTCAATTTTCACGAGTAATTCAGCTATCTTTCGTTTAGTTAAAATGTGTTCTTTCGTGTTACGATGCATCAGTATAGTCATATGCTTCTAGAACTGTTTTCTGATTCGGTGGATTCTGAGTTCCAATTTTGAGTACAACTGCTCGAGAAAGCACTAACATTTTTTTCATAAAAAACCTCACCAATAGTTTCTCGACCTAGCCCTGTCGGCCAAGTAGAAGTTTTAAAATAGAACTTATTTTTGCAGCCCCTCCACTAGAAATTTCTAGTGGACCAGGCCTTTTGAGTGTTGTGCCAGACACATACATTTCATTCACCTCCTACTAATCAAGAATTGCTGTCACTTATACTGTAATTAGCACTCAAATCTCTTCGGTCTTGTTTGGATACATTAATTTTTTTGTTAAATACATCTCTTTAATTTACCCAAAAAGCCTGTTCTATTTGAGATGAGGTATATGATCATTTTTTTTTTTTCTAGTATGATGCTTCATATTTTGGTCTTCTCTGAAGTCCTGTTTGCGGGCTAAATTAAATTATTTTGCAAGTGAATTATATTATCCAACTAAATACAAATGACACCAAGCAAAACAAGCCCCACCCACATCTTGTATGGTGCTGATTGTTAATTTTTAGATTTCACGCTCCATGTCGATCGATCGTGCCTCGAACTCCATCAACAAGAGGGTCTAAATTACAATTTGAAGCAGCAGTCGCATACACGCTCTCTTTTCCTCTTTTGGCTTCAACTATCTACGTGTGACGCAGTATCGGTTTAAAGCAACACGACCATTTCCTTTTCTTTTCCTTTCTTTTCCACTTTTTGTTTTTTAATCAAGCAATGAGTGACATACTCGAATCGATTCCAAAGCAGTAGGCTGATCATGGCAGGCTCTAACAAAAAGAAAGATCCAGATTATTCTTTGCAGCCGAAGAAGGGCATGCAATCTGCTGCTTTTGGCCATTTATTCGTTAGTTTTACCGTAGAGAGTCAAAGAAACAAAAAAAGAATAGAAAGATAAAGCGAAAGGAAAAGAAAATGGGTGTAAAAGTGATCTGATACTTATCTTCTTCCTCAATGTTATGATCAGACCTGTTGCTTCCACACAGCAAAACCTCATCTTGTTGAAGATCCATCCCTCCCAGTTTCCAGCGTAATTCCCTGCATTCCGTTGCTTTACTTTGATCCGAAGTCTTTGGTTGTTGAAATTGGATTATTATCCTTTACATTTTGCTGCTACTTTTATTCTTTTTTCAGTTAAGTTCCACTATCTTGTGATTTCGAAAGTAACATCAAAGTAGTTGTCGTCATTCGAAATAATCGTCATCGATTTAGGAAGAGTCGAAAGCGATTTGATACAATACTTAGATTAGAGTATAACATAAGAGTTCAAGGAGGTTATTGGATTACAAGTGAGAGAGAGAGAGAGAGATTATTAAGGAGTTCATATATTAACAATCTGACATCCAATAGTTTATATGAAAAATAAAAAATTAATAGATAAATGTGCAAAACTGACATGAATTATCAACTATTTTAGATTGACCTTCCAAAATTTTAATTTTTCTACATAGTTTTTTTATTTATTTAATTTGAGTCGGTCACTTTAAAATTTAAATGCGTCATTTATATTTACAGATTTAGTTAATATACTTCATATAATTCTCACAATTATAAATTCGTTAAAGTAAATAATTAACTCAAACTTTGAAGTTAAAGTGCCATTGATCGAGTCAAATCAAATAAATTAAAATATTAGATAATATAATTAAAATTTTGAAAGATCGTATAGTCGATTTACTATAATTCATAGTTCCGATATATGTTAATGGGGCCAAATCTATTATACTTAAAAACTTTTAGGTTGGATGGATTCCATTGAACTCCCCTAATAACCTGCACATAACAATTCATCTATTCAAATGTTATCATGAATGATTTTCTCACCAAAATTGATGCACTGTTAAAAGCTTGAAAAAAATTAAAAAAAAAAGGATCAAAACTTCAACTCTCCATAACCATCATTCTTTCTTTATAAGGCAACTAGTTTCTTATAGATTACACCAAAACAAAAGAAAAAAAAGAAAAAGGAAAAAGTTACACTGGCTCCCCCAAACTTTATTTGGCAGGAGACAAGTGATACAAGAGATCTTGAACAAAAGTGCTTTTACTAAAAGCCCAGAAACATAAATACAAGCTTCTTCAATCCTTTTTCGTATTAGTTAAGCATACACCCAGAAGCAGATAAAATACCTGGGTAGTAGTCAGAAAAAATTTTGAGAGAAAAAAAAAAATTTGTCACTTAAATAGCGAAATATTCTGAAAATTATTAGTATCGTTCTCGGCAACCATCTTATCCCAGGGACCTCTGCAGTGCTTCTGCAGCTCGATGTACCTCTCCACGTCGAAATTCTGCTTCTGGTAAAGCTTTTTCTGCCGCGAGCAGAAGAGCCGTTCCATGAAGTCCTGATAAGTCGGGTCCCTCGATGTTATCAGGAAATAACTGTAGCCGACGAGGAGGCCGCTGGTGGTGGCGAAGAACGCTATCGGCTCCATTACGTCCCACGAGAACTCCCAGAACGTAAGCCGGAAGAACACGCCGATTTGCGCGACGAAGAACCCTAGCCCCGACCAGAGGATCCGGCGGACCTGCTTGTGCGCGAGCCCGTCGATCTCTTCCTTCTTCTGCTGAAGCTGCTTCAGCTCTTCCCTCCTCGGGTCGTCCTCCGGTGCGAGCGCGAGCGGGACGGCTCTCCTTACAAGATCTACAACCTACAGAAGAGCGCGGCAGAACAAGCAGTTAGAGTCAAAAGCAAATTCAATTTTCCGGTTATTTCATACGTCAGATGATTGTTTAGGTCGGCATAAACTCGAGAAAATTTCCTAGTCTGAGAAGGTCTATAAAAAAAACAAAAATGAAGTGCGACAGATTTACATAGTCGCCAATGAAGTAACAGAAAGAAAAGATCACGAACCGATGAAGTTCAATAGCCTGTAACTCGCGGATACGATATCTTCGAACTAGCTTGGGCAGCATCAAACAAACAGAAAATGAAACAAACAACTCTAGATTTCAAAGTCCATGCATGTATTATACTAATTCAAGAGCAATTAGCATGTACAGAAGAAATTTCAGAACAAAGAGTATAGTATGTATCATTATCGAATTATAAAAGGAAAAGAATGAATGTGAAAGTCTCAGATGCTAACAGTAACAGAAACTGCTGCTTATATTCTGTACATGAGTGAAGTTCAGATGCATAAAAATAACATAAAATGAGAAAAAAAAATACTGCATGGTAGGTAACCTCTAATCCCTACAGGAATATTAATTACCCTCCTCAAAATCCTAAAAGTTGGATATAAACATAACCACATTATTCAGTAATGGCTTAAATTTTTAATAAAAAACTAGTTATCCCACGTAGCATCAAAGCAGAAGGTTCTGAATTAGGAAACCTCCGTCGTTTTTCGAAATATATTTCCAAAATATATAAAAGTACATAATTAGAGCTAATACAAATTTGAGCATCTCTGACGAACGCAAACTCTCTGATTGCTTGTTATCTATTTGAGGGAGGGACAATTGAACAAAAAAAAAAAACTTTTCTTTTTTATTTCTTGCCAACAAGTGGGGGCAACATAAGGTGGTCCATGAAGATATTATAAAGTAAACATATATATTAATAATAATCCACTTTTGCTATGTATTCTATATGAATAAATAAGAGCAATTCCAAATTTAGAAGGTCCAAGTACAAAATCATGTACATATAATAATCAGCAGTAAACTTGTGCCCCAACAAGCATTTAAAAAATCTAATCAATCTTTATCAGTTGATATTTTTCAATTCTTATTGAATTTCTTGTTTATTATTTGATGGCCAAAATCCTATGGAAATAAAAAGGACTAATCAAAGCAATTTTTTTTCTTTTTTCAAATTTAAAAAAATCTCTAATCTCTTCTCCAACCAAGAAACCCACAATCTCAAAGATGGTAATCAAAAATTTTGAAACAGAATGTGAAATCGATTGAAGAGGAGAGAAACCCATCTCAGGTCTCATAATCAATTTCGCACAAAAGAAAAAAAAAAACCTGTTCTTCCCATAAATTCGGGAAAAAGTACCAAATACCCAATTTAGAACCGAAAATAATTAAAAAAGTTGTTTTTTGTTTCATGCCTATATGAAATCAATTCAAAAGAAGAGATAACCAATTCAAATTTCTCCATTAATTTTGCGAAAACCTTCTTTTTCTTTTTTATAAACTGCAAAATATCCAGCATAGAAATATCAAAGAAACCCTAATTTACCCCAAACCCATAATTAGGAAATTAAAGGAGAAAAGGGGAAAAGTTGAAATTAAAGGAGAAAAGGGGAAAAGTTGTTGGGGAGGTGGTGGGGTGGGTGGGAGCTCGAAATCGATCGATCACCTTCTCGGGGTGGAGATGGACCTTGTCGCGGAAGAGGAGGACGACCCCGGCCTCGTCGAGCGCGCGCGCCGCCGCGGCGGCCTCCGCGCGGGTGCGCGCCACCCCGGCGCCCTCGCACGCGTCGAGGAGCTCCGAGTACCCGATCACCTCCCCGTCGCCGCCGCCGCGCTCCCGTATGCGCCTCTTCAGCGCCTCTGTAATGCCCTGAAGAATAAGTAGTTTAATAGTTAGCAGGGGAAGGAAGTAAAAATGTCAACTTTACAATAGTAAGAGTAGAAATAAGGGCCACGGCAGGTTGAGGAAGGTGCGAGTTCGGGTGGAGCTCCGGCGGCGTGAGGGCGCCGAGCTGGACCGGCGAGAAGTGTGGTCGCAGGGAGGCTCAGGCGGGCGGACGGAGGCAAACCAGAGAGAACTAGGGCATCCTTCGAGGCAGAGGGTGAGAGGAGATCGAGGCGGAAGAAGGGAGCTCCGACCAAATCTAGACAATTGGGGGCGAAGGAGGGAGCTGGCGGATCGAAGCTGCAGATCTCCGGAGCGGAGGGAAAAGGCGGACCCAAAACCCGCTCCTTTGAGGATCCTGCGGAGATGGAAACCCGATATCCGTTCGCCCTATTACCCGCTTACTGGATGCTCATGACCGGTCAAGCCCAATTAACGCCCAATTGCCCGCGGAATTGCAGCCCACCGGCCATACCTCTCTATTAACCACTTTTGCACTTTAGCCCTCTTAGCCTAGTTGTTTTTACATTCCAGTATGAGTTAGTAGATAGTATATATACCAAATTATGCTGTAAACAGAGATCATGAATGAAAATGAAATAGTCTATTTCTCCCCCAAGGGTTCTTCTCCAAACCCTTCTTCTTCTCTATCTCTTGTTCTATCCCAACTCTTTTCCCTAACCCTCACCTCTCAATCCTCATCTGTCTATCTCTCTACCTCTATTTCTCTTCTCTCTATCTCAATCCCAATTTCTATCTCTATTTCCTTACCTCTCTAGCCTCGGTTACCGATTACGTTACCTCGGATCCGCGACCAGAAGCACCGAGAACAGCAATATACAAGCCCGAGCCATAAGGGATATTACAGCCTCCACGTCCACGAGCCGCACCAGGCGCCGCGCCTCCGCCGGGCTCAGCCCCTCCTCCTCCCCCTCCTCCCCCCCGCCGCCGCCGCCGCCGCCGCGGCCGAGATCCGGCGCCGGGGCGGCGGAGGAGGCTCGGCGGAGGAGGGTCGTGTGCTCCGCCGCCGCTCGGAGAGCGCCGGGGACCCCGCGTGGCAGGAGCCGCGAGGCGGAGGAGCGGAGCCACATTGGCGCACTACACTACGAGGCTGTGAGAATAACACGGGGGAGGAGGTGAGCGTACCGCGTCGAAGAGAGAGAGAGAGAGAGAGAGAGAGAGAGACTTAAGGTGGAGGTGTTTGTGTGTATTTGAAGAGCTCTTGCGAAGGTAGAAGACGGTGAAATTCTAGGAAAACCCCTTAACTATACATTATTTTTAACTAGGTAACTTCTATTTTCATTTTAATTAGTAATTTTTTAAAATTATTTTATTTATTTATACATTATTTTACTATTAATTAAATTGAGTGGTATTATTCACAAATTTGGTGAAATCGATGAGATTTATTAAAATTTAAGATATTCTATTAATTACTTTATGACAAACAGCTAATAACCTGGTTAATTTTAAAAACTATTTACGTGAATCAAAATATTTTGAAAGTTTAAGGAAAAAAAAAATGGCAGAGGATGCGTTCCAAAGAGTTCAACAGGTGAGGGGTCCCCTTGCATTTTTTCGCCCGCGTGTTCGGAAGGTTTCTTGGTCGCTTCGATTGTAACGGGTGGTCAACGCGAGAACGGGGCAGGCGCAGGGACTCGTAACGGCGTTTTCGAGGCGTTAACGGTCGGGGTTAACATCACCATTCACCAATGGAAAGGGTAAATTGGTAAAAAAAACGAAACAAAAACCACGTGTTAATATTAGGGAAAATTTCAAATACCACCCATGATTTCACACTTTCTCATTTTAATACCTTATAATTTAAAGTGTATTAATTTAGTATCACGTGGTTTTATTTTTATTTTTTTATTATCGATTTCACTAATTTTTTTCGTTAAATCAGTGACAAAGTTAAAACTAAAGAGTACTAAAGTGAATATTCGATAAATTTAGGTGAAGTATCCAAAGTTTTTTTGTATATAATTTAATAAAATATTAACGAAAAAGCTGACGAAAAAATAAAAATAAAATTACAGGACACTAACTTAATACACTTTAAATCACAAGGTATTAAAGTGAGGAAGTGTGAAACCACAGGAATGGTATTTGAAGTTTACCCTTAATAATGCTATCTAAATACGGTATATCATAGTATGACATGTAGTTCAATAAATTTTTTTAGGATTAATTTTTATACAGCTACCTATAAATATATCGAATAGCAAATATATTATTATAAAGTTTAACTTTTCATATTTATTTCTACAAAAGTTCAATAATATTCATATTTACTATTCTGGTTTGTTACTGTTATATCACTATTTATTTTTTAACCGAAGATAAATAAAATATCATTTGCCATTACAAATATATCTCTCTAAAAATTTCAATTGTTAGAATTATACAGAAATATCCTTCTAAAAATTTTTAACGATCATTTTTTTTTTTTTTACTATCACAAATAATATAAGAGGAGTACAAAGGTCAATTTACTCGTTCACTAGTCAAGATTAAATATTTTATCTATGATTAACTATATTTTTTTAAAAAATACTAATAGTCAAGATATAGTTAAAAATATTAAAATTTTTATAAAAATTAATATAAAAATTAAAATTTATAGAAATATATCTGTTATTCACTAGGTTCACGAGAGCAGTATGATATATTAACCTTTTTTTTAATTAATTTTTCGTAAGTAGTCGGTGGTGGAGTGCACAGGTTCGTATAATTTAGCACCTTCTTTTAACACGTCGACTCCTTTTTTTTTAAAAAAAAACTGTAATATTCGTGCGGATAATGCATAATAACAATTAATTATATGATTGGGGCACACTTTTTTATGCATCTCTTTAATACATGTTAGCTCGATGCTGCGCTAAAATTAAAGCACTTTTTTTTTTTAATAACTTTCCTTTTTGACAATTGTTGGGAGCATTTTGGAAGCTTTTGTTAAGTGGTTATTTGACACAGCTTTTAACTTTTTCAATTTAATTATAGTTACTTTTAATGGCATATTTGATCAACAAAAAATAAAAATTAAAAAGTTTCTGGTATTCCGTATGAAATTTATGCTGCAAAATAATAATAATAATAATAATAATAATAAGTAAGTCTTTTCAAAGGCTTTAATTTTTTATATTTAGCTTTCTCCAAAAAAAAATTTATAAATAATTCTAACAAATTTATATATTACATATATATCTTTTTTCTTACTATGTGAGCGTCACATTGATATTTTTAAGTTGAACACAATGATTGAATCATTGTGTTTAAATATGGTGATTGAATCACCGTGTTTATATTTACACCATAATCCTTCTTTTTTAACTGAGGGACGACAAAAAATACAAAAAGAATAAAGTAATCCAATCACACTCTAATCCCTCTTTTTCCTCTTTTTTAGCTTAGGGCGATGAAAAATACAAAAAAAAAAAAATATAATCCAATCACCGTGTTTGAATATAATGATTGAATTATCGTGTTCAACTTAAAATTTTGAGACGGCCCCTAATCTTGCAGACACTCCACAGATTTTAAAAAAATATAGTAAATTATTTTTTATTTTAAAATTTAATTTAATTTAGTCGCAATCAGTTTAAATTTTATCGCGTCATTAAGTTTTTTTTTTTCAAATTTATTGTTAAATTTTATCTTAGGCAGCATCAAAGGCTGTATTCTATATTTATTAATAGATTTAAAAAATCATATAATAATACATTATATTATATTATTTTGCTGGAAAGGAAAATTGGATGTGCAGGGACTAAAAAGTCTGCGAAAAAATTTAGCGCACAAATTTTGAAGTAAAGAAAATTTTAAAATTTTTTAATTTTGAAACCTAATTTTACCATATGTTTCCCTTCAGAAAAAGTAGCATATACTGTCATAAAATTTTGTCAGATTACAGAATATTCTGTCAGATAAATTTAGAGGGAGAATTTATGCACCAATTTCAAACTCTTTTAAATTGAATTCAAAAACTACTAATCTCCTTATTTCTGAGAAAATGGAATTGGATTGATTCTCTGCTATACAAGTGTAGAAAATAGTAGGTATCACATTGCTGCATTCACCTGATCAACTGTACATTGCATGAGAAGATAAAAGAGGAAAATTCATGCTACTAATACAAACTTTTAGTGTGGCGAAATTATTACTACTCTTATAAGAGGAAAATGAAGAAAAAGAGAGAAATGTCGCAAATTTCGTCATTGTGTACGCCTCTTTTTCGAGAGGGTCTTCACCATTCCTTTGAAAATCTTCCAGAACCAGAACAAGTTCATCAAAGCCAGCATCGGAGGCACCGTTATCAGACTATAGAAGCCAAGAGGAAAGATGGTTTTCACCTGGGGATAATAAAAACAGAAAAAAGAATAAGAGTAAACATCTTTAATAAGGGACTGGTTTCGAATTATATTTTGATGTCATGACGAAAATTGTTATATATTTTTAATTTGTTTTCAGCATATTAGTGTTCCGAATGAGCGTATTTTTTGATAAGAGAGCCTGCTGCCTACCTGATCGAAATGAAGATAAATGTGAGTGAAGAAGTATGCAAATAGAAGGATCCGGGCAACCTGAACAAATAATCAATCTGTTAGAAGATCGTAAAAGTAGTGTTCTAACAGTAAAAAGCGCGTCTGATTTCATGTGTTCATTGACAGTTTTTTATGCTTTTTGCGATGTTCATGGGTTGATTTAAACTTGTTCTACTAAGTTTTGATCTCAATTGCTAGTCATAATGGTGAGATAAAAAAAAGTCTCTTAATAGGAATGTCTCCGGTATTAATTGCTTATTATAAAGGGCTAAACTTATACACTGGTTCCCTTGAACAAACAAGATTTCATCACTTCGCAGCAATGAACTATCACTTTGCCCATAAGTTGATGGGTAACATCAGGTTTCAAACCTCCACCAGGGGAAATGTGAAATTGCAAAATCTATACGGGTTTTCCTGCATTTTAGCCTGACAAACAGTCATCTGATCGAGACGACAAAATTTCCGACATCACACGCAGATCATTCATCGGAAACTTTAGCATGGCATGGATCATAATCCAAAATTAGAATGTCTATTACTTCACTATGTTATATGTTAAGCGGTATAGGTTACCAGCCATCCAAAGAACAAGGCCACTCCATTGTATATGTAGATATTCGAACTTTTTCGTGCAGCAACATCCAAATACCTGCGAAAATACAGTAATTAACTTCAAAAATAGGAGATTAAAGTGAGCTAGGAACTTTACAAAAAATGCTATGCCAAACTGTACCATCTAAGGTTTACAAAGGGAGTCGTCGCTTCAGTAAAGAGAACCATAAGAATATAGAGATGCGCTTTGCCGGACAGTAGAGCGAGAAGGATTGAATACATGGAGAGCCCATGATGCAGTACCTGGATTCATCAAGAAAACAAATATTTAATTAACATGTAGGGGGGAACTTTAAGTGGTCACTAGTTAGGAATTTGAATGATAATACTCACATATTCCTTCCCGCCTAACGAAGGAAAAAGCCACAGGATCATCACCAAATCCGAAAGGAAATAACCAAGAGAGATCTGTATTTTGTTTCAGAACATTAGGCAGGTCAATTCGGTAAGTGTTTGCGCTGACAAATAGTACTTTCTAAGATTTATCTCGAGATTATAATATATTAAGATGCTGCGGAGATTGTTACATACAAATATCATCTAGTCTAAAAAGAAGGATTATTTGAGCAAAACGATTAGCTGTGCCGTATCTTAACTCCGTATTAATTTAAAAGTTTTGTATTGTACAGTAACAGCATAATCTTTAGGTAAACAACATTTTCGTAATCAAAAGAAACTACACAATTATTAATCAAATTTTAGACTGAAGAACATACCCCGAATATGGCGTCAGATAGCCAAGATTTTCTATCTATGATTAGGACACTGCTAGCATCTTCCTTGAAAAGGTCTGATATCACTGTCAGATAAAAAGAAATCGCCGCAGCAACAAATGCATGAAATGTAGAGAAACCCCTGCGCGAAAATTTCAAAAATCTTTAGCAGAAAAGAAGAGGAGGATAAACCAAATTATGGGATTCTTATCGCGACCACAAATTTGTACGTAAACATCTCTGACCTGTTATTCCACTCGATCTTTTGCATTTTGTTTAGTCCATTATAGCCCTTAAAGAACAGGGGACTAACGCGGTGCGTGATCTCATATACCTTCGAGAACGAAACAAATTGTATTAAACCGGTCTCGAATATTTGCAATATTTAACAACAAACCAGGAATGGTCTAATTGATCAATTATCGTACATATCAGAATCTTCAAAATTTAATTCGCAAACTAATATCGAGTTATACCCACATCATCAATTGCTAACATTTACTTGGCTATTTGTTTGCTTTAATCAAATAATTACCACTGTAAAAACCCTAATCTAGTGGATAATATAAATAAATGTAATGTTAAAGGGAGACAAATACAAGGGGCCCATAAAAAGAGAACAAGAGATATTAGAAAAAGCTTATGAACATATAATACATTTTCTTAATTTTCTCTCTAATTAGTGAACCAATTCACAAATTCAGATTAGCTACTTACAATAAATAAAAGAAAAATTACAATAAAGGAATATATGAAGAGAGAAACTTAAAACAATTCACCAAAATTAAGCCACAGGAGAGAAATTTAATGATTTAACACATTATCTATTTCAAAAAACTAAAAAACTACACCAAAATTTGGAGAAACACTTACAATTTTGCACATGATAATTCCAGAGAAAATAGTAACAGGCCATAGAATTTGTTCTCTGGGGCCAAAATTCCAATCCATCGCCTCCTCCTTCAAACTGAACAATTAATAAAAAAAAACGAAAAATTTACTACCCAACAAACAAAAACATACTAATTAAAAAGCTCAAAACTTTACAATTTTTATCTTAAAATCTCTCAAAAAATTGCAAAAAAAAAAAAAACCTAACAAAGAACACAAAAGGACATAAACCCATAAACCCAAACACACCAAAATGCTACGAAACCTAAGAATTTAACTTAAAAACATATTGAGGAGTACGCAAAAAAGAGAAAAACTGTTTCGTTGGGAATCGATTTTAAAATAAATTACCTGGAACAAGGAATACGGAGACGAAGATTGAAGAGAGAGAGAGAGAGAGAGAGAACTAGAGAGAGAAATTAACGCTCGCTTTATTCGGTATATATATATATATATCTCTTATATATGTTCAAGGTGACAATTTATGAACACCCCCTCACCTACAGGTAATTCCGAACAGAGCCCTCAACTTTATTTTTTTATTTTTTTATTAACATCTCTAAAATTTTAACTTTTTTTAAAATTAACATCTCAGTTTTAAGTAGGATTGAGCATAACACAGAAAAAATCACGCAATTAAACCGAAAATATAAATGATTTAATTTTGGTTGGAATTTTAGTTAAAAATTTTGGTTTGATTTTGGGTTAACAAATTAGAAACCAACTCAGTGCATATATAATTATATATGTATGTATATTAACTTTTAACACAAAGCTATTACTTGATACAATAAGCACAACCCCAAAAACCAACTTAATTTTAATTAATTAATTAATTAATCAGTCAATTGATCGATAAGTAAGCTGCATAAACTGTCTTAAAAAATTCAAATATTCATACCGACAAACTAAAATTAAAATCAAATTAGTTTTCATTTATTAGATGATCGGATCAAAACTTAAAAAAAATTAAATTGTTATTTTTTGAAAAATAAAATGAACAAAACGGATAGCTTCAGCTTACTTTGTTCTGTATAAAAAAAAAAATGTAATTGAAAAAAATGTTGGCGTTGTTAAAATTTGAAAATAGGTGGGGGGTCTCTTTGCATTTTTTTTTTTTTTTTAAAAAAAAATTTTAAATAACAGCGTTCGATTGACTACGAGTCTACGATTCCAGAAGCGGTTGGATTAGTCGTCGTTAAAACGCAACGAGATTCAGCGTGTCGAGAGCCGTTGGATGGAACTGGTGGACACGTGGCGATACTTGTGCGAGGATCCTAAAGATTGATGTGGATCTCATATAACCGTGCATGTACGGAACCGCTACGAACTCCAAAAAATTCGTGATTATTTTGAAAATTGTTGTGTTTTTTTTTTAAAGAAAATTAAAGCCTATGTATAAATTCTTTACAGCTTATTAGTTTATTTTATACTTATTTTTAAATCTTTTATGGTATAATTTTTAAAATTTGCAACGATTATAGAGTTTTACACCAAAAGAATTGGAGGTAAATGCACAATTTTAGTAAAGTATCTTATATTAAATCATAAGGTATAATTAATTTCAAATAAATAGAAAATATAATTAATTCAAAATTAGATGTGCATAGCAAGTAATAATTTAATAATAAACATTTTTTAAAAGCCATATGAGATTTTTTTTTTCTTTTTTTACAAGTCATTATGCAGAAATTTAATTTACCCTTCTCTTTTTTTTTCCTTTTAAAAAAAAATATATCCTTTTATGGAAATAAAATATAAAATTTTTTAATGAATGACCTGATTGGGTTGTATAAAGTTGTGCAACGGGGGTTGTAGCGAATCCTTCGCCACCAATTTCACGCAAGAAACGCATTGGGGGGGGAGAGTCTTTGATTAAGATTATTCCACCAATCAGAATCTGCCACGTAATCTACTACTTAAATTTTATGTGCTTGGAGTTGGAACGTCCATGTAACGTCCCAAAGGGTTTATTAGCCTACGAGAGGAGAAGGAAAAATAATATAAATAATAATAATAATAATAATAATAATAATAATAAAAAAAAAAATAAAGTTACCAAAAAAAAGAGAAGGGATCCAATTATTTTTGTAATAATAATCTATGTATTGTTATGGGCACTTTATAAAAGTGTTTTAAAACAATTTATCCGATATTCGCAAATACAGCTTAAATACCGCGTTTATGATTTGAAAATTCGGATGACTGTATCGACCAAATGTATAATACTGACTATTTAATTTATTCTAAAACATTTTTGTAAATTAATAGTTATCGCGAGCTACCAATTCTTACATAAGCAAAATTGATTCATAAACTGTATTATAATATGTTTTGTGACGGTGCGGCTTACTTAAACAAAAATAACAATCAACAAAGTTAGTATTATTGTTGTTATTATCTTTTACCTTGATGTTATAAAACCACCTAATTTTGACCAAGTAGTAGTTACTTTCCTTTTCTTTTTCTTAGAAATTGATCAAATCATTTTCAAATTGAACTTTTCGACCATAAAATCCAAAAGCTCATTTTAGCTCTCCTACTCGTCCTATATATATTTATTATTTTTTAGAGTTAATTTTATATAGGTTTTCGTAAATATGATAAATAGCAGATATATTCATGTAAAGTTCAACTTTCATAAGTTATTCATACAAAAGTTCTAATGTATTTAGATATGTCCCTCTGGTTAAGATCAGTTAGAAAACTGTTAATTTTTTAACAGTAAATATGTAAAATGACAAATTTATCCTTGCCCTCTTCCTCTTCCTCTTCCGGCTTGGGAGCGAACGGCGGCGGCGGTGACGGCGACCTTGCGGTGCTTGTCGGGGTTGCGGCCAACGGGGTTGCGGAACTTGTCGGGGTCATAGCGTGGCCAATGCCGTCGGAGGCGCCCGTGACAACGGCCCACGCGGGCACCACGACAGCGACGACGATCGGATCATCGACGACGATGACGAAGAAGAAAAAAGAGGAGAAAAGGAGGAAAATGAAGATACAAAGAAGAAGAGGAAGAAGAAGAAGCAGGAGAGGAAGCGGAAAAAGAAGAAGAAGCAGGAGAGGAAGATGAAGAATGGTAAAAATATCATTTTACCTTTTTAACTGATCATGATTAAGTATTTTAATTGTGGTTAACTAGATTTCTCTAACGGAGATCAATGGTAGGAACATATCTGAATACATAAGAACTTTTGCAGGAATAACTTATAAAAGTTGAACTTTGTAGGAATATATCTGCTATTCATTATATTTGCAGGAACCTGTATGAAATTAACCCTATTTTTTAAAACAAAAGTAACTGCATACCAAGTCAAAAAAAAATTGTGAATTTTATCCTCAACTTTAGAGTACTATATTCTCTATTCAATTTTATGTTTGTTGGAATGTGAGAAATTGTGAAATGGTGGACAAAAATAAATAGGCATAATTAAATATGTCATCTACTTAACAAGTACAATTTTAGTACAAAGTTTAGGCAAAAATAGAAGCAATAGTGTATGGTGTCTAAAAGGGTCACGTAGTATTTGTGCTGTGCCTTTTGTTTAATTGATGATGAAGCGCATAAACTTGTGAGAACATTAAATTTCACAATTTTTCTTTTTAGAATGTTGCAAAATTGCTCTGTATTTTCCACTTGAAAAATATCAGTTAATTAGTTGTTAATTAGCAAATAATTAAAATCTTTTAAAAAATTTTAACCTCTTTCTCGAATCAAGTAGGTTTTGTGCTAAAGCTTTTGCTCTAATTTAATGTGTGGAACATATATGAACTATGACCAATTTTGATCCAGCTATCTAATTGTTTAAGTCATTTGATTTGAGCTGTTTATGACTGATAAACTTTAAAATTTGAATGTATCGTTTTATTTTTACGGGTCTAATTAGTGTATTTTATATAATTTATGTAACTATAATTTTATTAGAATAAGTAATTGGCTTAAAACTTGCACCGAAAAAGTAATCAAATGGCTTATATAAGATAAATCGAAATATTGGGTATCAAAATCAAACTTATAAAAGTCAAGTAGTTGAATCAAAATGTACAGGCGACAGTTTAGAGAAACTTTATACATTTTTACCATAATTGTTTATAGTTTGAGACTATCGGATAGATACAGTATGTGAATTTTGAATTAAATAGAAGAAAATTAAATAACGAAGCGTGGCAGGACTCAAACCCATGATCTATTGCTTTGATGTCATATTAAATTATGTGAATTAACTATTTTTTTTAAAAAAAAATTGAGCTACTACGTTCAACAAATCACACCTTGAAGCTACTTTTCCAATCTCAACTTCTTTTCTCATGATCGACCGTCTCTAGATCAAGTGGCAAAGGGATTAGTGGTTGGTACCCGAGACCTAAGTTCCGAATCCTAGTTGATTTATATTTCCAGCTAAGTTTATTTCTAAAAATAAACGAAGCGGATAGCGTGCTACTTATCTCTCAAAAAAAAAAAAAAAAAACCTTCTTCTCTCATGCTGCTACTATTTTTGACTTCTTCACATGTTCAAACAATGTAAATGCTTCGTTTGGCGCTTACGTTGCGCCTCCGCCAAAAATTCTTTTTTTGACTTTTGATTTTTTCCCAGGTCAACAAAAGAGGTGAGAAAAAGTGAATTTTCAATTCAAAATTGTAAAGAGAAAAATATGTCGATCGAACTTGTCAAATCAAAAAATAGGTTAGATTTTTCTTTTTTTATGTTTTTTGGAGACCAAGATAAAAAAAAATTAAATAAATAAAATTGAGGTATTGCAAATTCTTTTCTTTATTTACAAAAAAGGGCGTGAAATGTATAACTATTTTATGTGTTAATCTAATTTTTCTTATCATAAACAATTACTTATTACATGCAGTTTAGTTTAAACACGATAAAAAAAAAAAAATTTTGACAAAAATTTATGTATCATATATTTTATAGGTAAACTTCAGATACCACCCCTATAATTTTGCACTTTCTTATTTTAATACCCTATGATTTAAAGTGTATCAAGTTAGTGTTTTATGGTTTCATTTTTATCTTTCCGTCAGTTTCTCCGTTAATATTTCGTTAAATTATATACAAAAAGCTTCAATTATTTTACCTAGTTTATCAAATATTTACTTGAGTACCTTTTAGTTTTAACTTTATTATTAATTTAATGAAAAAAACTAGTGAAATCGATAATAAAAAGATAACGGTAAAACCACAAGACATTAAATTAATACGCTTTAAATCACAGAGTTCTAAAACGAAAAAATATGAAACCATATAGATGATATTTGAAGTTTTTTCATATATATATATATATAGTTGAGCTAGAATACTATCGACAGCAAACGAGCTCCGTTGCCACCCATTTGTTTTCGATGATAGAGCCTCCAAATCGACGATCGGCACCGTTGAACATGATCTATACCACTTGAAGTGTTTAGAAATCAAATTTCAATTCTTTTTGACATCATCTGCCTAGTGATCAAAAGGTTTTAAAATTTGTAATTTTAATGATCGATATGAGGCGTTTTCTCGTTTAACGGCGTAAAGATATCCAAATCAGTTGAATTTTTGTTAGAAAATTTTTAAACTATTTAAAACGAGATTTATACTCTTGATCTTGATTACAAGACTCCTATTATCATTTTTTAAAGAATATTCATTTTCAGCCGTTCATTTTTATGTCCACTCGATGGATAAGAGAACAATATCGAAAATATATGAAATTTGATTTCTAAACACTTCAAGTGGTATAGATAATATTCAACGGTGCCGATCGTCGATTTGAAGGCTCCATCATCGAAAATAAATGGGTGGCAACGGAGCCCGTTTGTTATCGATAGCATTCTCTCTCTCTCTCTCTCTCTCTCTCTCTCTATATATATATATATATATATATATATATATATATATACAAAAATATTTAAGAACTACAGGTGAGAAGCAGATCAAAGTGTAACATCAGGATAGTTGAGGGTCTTTTCAGTCACATAACATCTACTTAATGCAAGAGGAACCACGTTTCAATTAAAAATTTTCTTTTTATTTAAAAATATAAAAATATATTTTAATTTAATATAACATTATTATATTATTCTTTAATTAGATTATTATTTTTTATTTATTAAAAACGTACAAAATTTATTTGAATCACGCACCATTTGCATATCAATATAATTAATTTAGAAAAAATATTAACTGTTAAATTAAAGAAAAAAAAGAGAAAAAAACAGGGCACGTCAAAATTCAAACCCAACGGTTCTCTTTGACCGTTGGGCCCGTGCAAATTGCGAAGAAGACCTGCAGTTGATTTATATTTTGACTTGGATATCTTTTATATTTTAGACTACACGTTTGATGTTGACCTTAGTATTCGATTCTAATTTTTTTTTAATTTTTTTTTTATGTTTTTGGGTTAATTGCACCAAGAGTACCTAACATTTACCAATTTTGCACTTTGGAGTCCAAATCTTTTTCTTTACTATTATGTCATTAATATTTTAATTTTTATTTTCAATTAATTAGGTATGAACTATTCAAATTCATGATAATTTCGACAAAATAAGCCATATTAACTCTAGTAAAAAAAGAAAATTCTACCTAGTCATATAAATTATTGTCGTCGCTTGACAGCCATAATCAATCTTCGCCACTAATTTTTTATCAGTTTGTTTAAAAAACTGGTAGCACTTCTGACTCGACGCTAAAGATATCGTCAGATGCTGCAAAAGAGACAATAGATATCCTGCGCAAAGATAAGATAGTCGTAAGTGCCAAGGAAGATATTGAGAATAACGAGATTTAGGTTGATAGGACAAGCGCGCACATTTGAAACAAAAAAAAAAAAGTTTAGGCACCCAAATGAGAAATTAAAAAATGTTAGGGACATATTGGGGATCGAACTTTCAACCTGTTGATTTGCAATCAAAATACCAATCCAATTATAGACCAGATAATAAATAAATTTAATAAGCTTATTTATCTGTCCCCCATTTTTCAGGAAAAAAAATAAAAAAAATAAAAACACATTTTCCTTAAAAAAATTTGAAAAAAAAGAGGATATATATATTTTTAGAACCAAAGGATGTGAGATTGAAAAAAAAGTTGGATCTATAGAAAGCATATAGAAATGGAATAAGAGTCCGTCTTTTTCGGATAAAAATGCAAAATCGAGAAAGTTAGACGAACTATCTTCGGTTTTTCGGAGAGGCCGATCAATGGAGATGACTTCTGATACGTATCGGACTCCGTTCATAGCACTCCAATAGTTCGTTTTCAATGATTCAACTATTCCGAAATCTTTGGCGCTGACAGATTTTAGATCTGACGTACGATTTTCGAGAAAACTAGAGATACATATAATTTATGTATTTGTGCGTAGTTTTGCCTTTTTGGTGAGAGGATAAGTTCCGTCGTGAATCGGCGACCTAATCGGACGAAAAGAAATTGTAGATTCAATGCCCCAGTCGTGCTGAACGTGCTGACGCAATCCGATCGAAAATCCGACTCTTCACTTTAGTTTAGGAAAGGCCGACAAAGACGAATCTTCGGGTGTGCAAAGACGTTGTAGTCTACGGTTCTATTGTGCCCTTGCGGTGGGTGACGGTACGTGCCTCGGAGGAGGCTCGATCGTTGCCCGAGTTTGTGAAAAACTTTTTTCTCGAAAAATTTTATTTTATACTTTTTCCAAAAACAAAACAGCTTTTTACCGACCCGACTATCATTCGATTGGCAATGCACGCACTTAATACGCTTCCTAATTGAACATGCAATATACATGAATAGAATGAAAATAGTTTAGGCTAAATTATAATTTGGGTCCTCAAACTAAGTTTTTAATTCGTTCTAATCTTGGCTTTAACATAGCAAATTACTGTAAATACGTCCCACAACGTAATGTAATTGACTAAAACTGGTGCGGCGTTTTAACCATTATTGGCGACACATTAATATTTACTCAACTGAATAAGATTGTACGTGGACTTAATTATAATAATAATTTAAAAAACTCAAGCTAAGAAGTCATAATAAATTAAAATTTAAAGAATAAAGTGTTACAAGCTTCTTAATTTGAGGACAAAAAATATAATTTAGACCAAATAGTTATTACCAGAGCAAATGAATTATATAGATCAAATGGGTCATCTACCACTTTTAATTTGGTGATTTGTGATGTGGACAACCTCTCACATTACACCTAACTAATTTCCACGCATAAAAATAAATAGAGTTATTAAAAATAAAAATGACCACACATTTTTTTTTCCACAAATAAAAATAAATAAAATAATTAAAAATAAAAATGACCACATATTTTTGATTTATGGTGCCAGGGGTTGGTTAAAAAAGAAATAAATGCTTGTTTAGTTGAATGGTGGAAACTAGCACAGCACATTTTAAAAGCTTTCATATTAGTTGGACCTTATACAAGAAATAGAGCATATGGCTATAATTAACACAAAAAGTGATATTAGAATATAGATTTTGATTTTAAAACAAAAATTATCAAATATTAGATACAGTTTATGATATATATATATTTGGGTTAATTTCATACAAGTCCCTGTAAATATAGTGAGCGACAAATATATTTCTACAAAGTTCAACTTTCATATGTTGTCCATGTAAAAGTTTTAATATTTTCAAATATGTTTATCTGGTTTGTTACCGTTAGAGAATCGTTAGAAAACTATTTATATTTTCAATTTTGCAATCACAAATATATCTCTTTAAAAATCATAACAACATAATATAAGAGAAGTAAAATGTCAAAAACCAATCAAGGTTAAGTATTTAATTAACCTGTGATTAACTAAATTTTTCTAACGGTAGGAAAATATTTAGAAATATCAGGACATTTGTAAAGACAACATATGAAAGTTAAATTTTCTAGAAATATATTTGTCATTTACTATGTTTGTAGGGATCTGCATAAAATTAATCCTTTATTTTTTTCCATATGATCGCGGCTTTGTTGAGAAGATCTTCTACAAGCTTTTTTTGAGACTAATATGTGGGACTAAGGATTCACTCCGCACAAATTTTGAAAGTTATTATAAACTATCAATTTTTTGTACAAATTTCAGCATAAGAAAGAGATGCTCTCCATTTAGGTTTCTTTTTCCGTCAACAATAATATCTCGTTAGGCGACCTCTAAAATTTGGTTGTGTTATGAATCGTATGTTTTATCCAACTATCTCGTTGGGATCTCGTAAATGAGCTTTGTTGATCGCCATTTAGGTTTCTTTTTTTATAAAATAGATCTCGTTATGCGACCTTCAAAATTTGGTTGTGTTGCGAATCATATGTCTTATCTGACTATCTCGTTGAGATCTCGTTAATGAGCTCTTCAATGAATTTGTCGTCTTATTGGCTCTATAATTATTTTTTCCTCTAATTTTGGGCCATATCTTGTTCGGAGTTTGCGTGGCCTAATCCACTGGTAGCCCAAGTGCCGCTACTTTTACGCCCAAAAATAAGGTATAAATCGTAAACTCTCGTGCAAATGCCAATAATGAGTCATTGTCTTGTAATTTTTATTTTTTTTTACGACAAATATAAAGATTTTTGTAACTCTTCATTCTTTTTAATGTACAGATAGTATTTTTCATTTCTGACTATTTGAATTTGGAGTCTCAACCTGTTGATTAATCATAAATGCTTCTAGTGTGAACTTTTATAAGCTTACTCAGGTTAAAAGAGAGTTAAAAATTAGGGAAAACTTCAAAAAACCCTCCTGTGGTTTCACACTTTTTTATTTTAGTACCCTGTGGTTTAAAATGTATCAAGTTAGTACCCTGTGGTTTTTCACTTTATCACTTTAGTACCCTGTGGTTTAAAGTGTATCAAGTTAGTACCCTGTGGTTTTTCACTTTATCACTTTAGTACCCTGTGGTTTCACACTTTATCACTTTAGTACCCTATAATTTAAAAAATCACAGGGTACTAACTTGATACAAAATTAAAACCACAGGGTACTAAAGTGATAAAGTGCAAAACCACAGGGAACTAACTTGATACACTTTAAACCACAGGGTACTAAACTGATAAAGTGAGAAACCACAGGTACTAACTTGATATATTTTAAACCACAGGGTACTAAAGTGAAAAAAATGGAAACTACAAGGGGGGTTTTTGAAGTTTTTCCTAAATATTAGGAGCCGTTTGGTTAGATGTAATTATAAATGCAGTGTAGTTAGAGATACATGAATTTGGAAATACAGCAGTTACAACTATATAAATTATGTTTGGTTGGATATAATAGAAAGGGCTGCAAATATAAATAATTTGTTTGATTGCATGCAGTTGAGAAATAATTTTTAAAATTTTATTATTTTATATATATGATGGTGAGATTACCTCTAATATAAAAAAAAATAATTTTTGTTAAAAAAATATTAAGGAGGTAAGCATACTTTTTTATTTAAAGTTACTCTCTCCAACTGCTGTGGTTGGAACTGCGGCCAATTTGGGAGTAGTTCGAACTGCTGCAATTGAGCCCCCTCCTGCAATTCCTACTGTAGTAGTTGGAGTTAAATATATCAAACCAAACACGAAATTTGTATTTACATGTAATTACAACTGCAATGCAGTTGCAACTATATGCAACCAAACGGCCCCTTAGTTAAGTTGATAAAATGATTATTTTATCGTCAACCATTCCTTGTAAGGCAAATTATTAATACATGTTATTTTTTTTATTTTTTATTTAGAATTTAATTTTTAATTTTGTAGCTTATAAACTAATTTTAATTGCTTACTAAGTGTGCAATCTATCTATTTTATTTATTTTTTTAAAAAAAATATTAAAATTGTGAAAATTGCTTTAATGATGGTAAGTTCATAATTAAGTTTTTAGCTTTTCGGAGAGCAAAAATAAAATTTTAAAACTAATCCATCAAATTAATACATATTTCTAAAAGTAGCGGCATTTGAAAACAATATAAATATTTAAGTTTGAACTCTGAAGGAATGTTGATGAAATTACTGCTTGGTAGAAGGGTATTCAAAATTTACAAAACGAAATTAAAGGAAAAATACTATTTGTACACTCAAAAATTAGATGTAAATTTTTTATCGTCCCATCCAAAAATTTAGACACCCTTTGATATTTTTAATATTAAAAAAATAATAAGATTGATGTTAAAAAATGGCTTGTTTTAATAGAGAGTGTGTAAAATTTATACCTATTTTGTTTTGGGTGCTCAAGGAGCTCTTGTTCAATGTAATATTAAAGGTATAAATTGTATGAACCTTGTGCCTAACACTAACACTATAAGGCATTGCATGCAAGATGCATGAATTAAAAAAAAAAGAAAAGAAAAAAAAAATCAGGTTTACAACCTAAAATACCAATTATTCTTATTTAAAAAGTACTTCTTAATTAATAATATTTTAGCTTTGTTGATAGAATATTATTTAATCAAAATATTCTGTTACTTAATAAAATATTTTATTATTATCAGGAGTTGAGCTGAAATGTTATCAGTAATAAACGGACTCCGTTGTTACCCATTTATTTTCGATGATAAAGCCTCCAAATTGACGATCGGCACCATTAAACATGATTTATACTCTTTGAAGTATCTAGAAATCGCATTTCATACTTTTTCGATATTGTTCTCTTGTCTACCAAGTGGATATAAAAATAAATGGCTAAGAATGAATGATAATGATGATAAGAATCTTGTAATTAAGATGGAGAGTATAAATTTTGTTCTAAATAGTTTAAAGAATTTTCTAACCAAAATTTAATTGATTTGAAAATCATTATACCGTTAAACGAAAAAACGCCTCATATCGACCATTAAAATTATAAGGCTAAATTACAGAAAACCCCCCTGTAATAACCCGCTTTTTCACTTTCCCCCCCTGACATTTAAAAACCTACACTTTGCCCCCTTGTAAAATGAAAAATGTGCACTTCACCCCTTCCGTTAGGGTTCCGTTATGGGTTCTGTTAAAAAATATTTTTTTATACCGAAAATACCCCTCTGCCTCTTCTCGGATGCTTCGCTCCCTCCGGCTCGCCGCCTCGCCGCCTCGCCGCTTCGCCGCCTCGCCGCCTCGCCGTCCTCCACTGCTTCGCCCTCGCCCACGTCCCCTTCGTCCTCCTCCGCAGCCTCGTCTTCGCTCTCGTTGTCCCTGTCTACCTCTCCATCAACACCCATCGCCGAAATCGATGGGCGGCGACGGTGTAGGAGGAGAAGGGGAGCAGGTGGAGAAGAAATTTGAGAGGAATCGTGGCCGATTGAGGTGGAAAACCGGCGGATCGAAGGGGCGGCTGAGGAAGCTCAGGAAGAAGACAACAATGGCGAGGGGCAAAATGGTCATTTTACACACCGTAACCCCCCTGTGAACATTTTTCATTTTATAAGGGGACAAAGTGTAGGTTTTTAAATGTCAGGGGGGGAAAGTGAAAAAGCGGGTTATTACAGGGGGATTTTCTGTAATTTAGCCAAATTATTAGGTCAATGATGTCGAAAGATTTGAAATTTGGTTTTTAAATATTTTAAGTGGTATAGATTATATTCAACGGTGTTGATCGTCGATTTAGAAACTCCATTATCGAAAATAAATGGATGACAATAGAGTCCGTTTGTTACCGACAACATTCCAGCTTAACTCTTATTATCATAACATATTAGAATTTTCAAAAATAAGAAAAAGAATAACTCAAAAAGTGTGTTGCAGTTCATGTTGGCAACTTATCTTTTCCCAATTAAAATTAAAAGGAAAATAGAAAAAGAGGTTGGAGTGAAATAAGGATTTATCACAAGACCAAGTCTACAAGGGGAGCATGAAGGCCACTCAATCAAATTAATACTTCTGATTGGCTGAGAACATGGACCGGGTCCATCAAACAACAATCTCCATCAATTCTTTCCACGTTTCTCTATCCTCCCCCCACACCACATAAATCCAAAATTCTAGGACAACCAATCAAAACATTTAAAAACTTCATTGACCACTAGTACAAGTCAAACCAATCAATGAACACTCATTGACCATTTCCTTTTCCTATTCTATGTAACATATACTAAAAAGTTAAAATTTTGCTATTTAACTCCTCAAATTTCTAATTTTGTCCCCTTAAGAATGATAAGTAATGTTCTTCAATTAATGCTTTAGGGCTATTTGATTTTGGAGACATTTTTTTTTATATTTTATCTAACCAAGCGTAGTAGCTAAGGAGATTGCCATGAGCGAAGATGGCAACGAAATCCAGAAACATCACTATGACTCCGTTCAAGAATGTTACCCGTGCCGGGAACAACATGGTCATCTGCTACTCCCCGACGATGATCACCACCAGCGGGATATGGCAGGGCGTCAATCCGTTAGAATTTGCGCTCCCGCTCTTCATCCTGCAGACGGTCGTCATCGTCCTCACCACCCGCCTCCTCGTGCTCTTTCTCAAGCCTTTCCGCCAGCCCCGCGTCATCGCCGAGATCGTTGTACGTAATTCGCTCCCTTTCTGCTATCTACTTTTCATTTCTTGAACGCATAGAGTTTACAGTCCGGTGACGATACTGCTATAGATCTAAGAATTAGAAAGTAGATAGTAAATACTATTTCTCTACTATGAGCATGTCATTATGCATGTTTTGTAACCTTTTCTTTTGGTACAGTCTGGCATAATCTTGGGGCCGTCGGTGATGGGTAGGGCGCAAAAATGGGGCGAGAATGTGTTCCCCCAGAGAAGCCTTCTGACGCTCGAGACGGTGGCGCACCTCGGCTTGCTGTACTTCTTGTTCTTGGTCGGCGTGGAGATGGACGTGGTGATAATTCGGCGGTCGGGGAAGAAAGCATTGGTGATCGCGGCGGCGGGGATGGCACTGCCGTTCTGCATCGGCACCGCCACCTCCTTCGTCTTCCGCCACCACATCGCGAAGAACGTGCACCAGGCCTCATTCCTGCTCTTCCTCGGCGTCGCGCTCTCCGTCACCGCCTTCCCCGTGCTCGCGCGCATCCTCGCCGAGATCAAGCTGCTCAACTCCGAGCTGGGCCGCCTAGCCATGTCGTCCGCCATCGTCAACGACATGTGCGCGTGGATCCTCCTCGCCCTCTCGATCGCCGTCTCCGAGACGCACGCCAGCGTGCTCTCCTCCCTCTGGGTCCTCCTCGCCGGCGTGGTCTTTGTCCTCCTCTGCTTCTACGCCGTCCGCCCCGCCATGTGGTGGCTCACGCGCCGCATCCCCGAAGGCGAAGGGGTCAGCGACTTCCATGTCTGCCTCATCCTCACCGGAGTCATGCTCTCCGGGATCGCCACCGACGCCATAGGCATCCACGCCATCTTCGGAGCGTTTGTTTACGGCCTCGTGATACCGAACGGCCCCTTAGGGGTTGCGCTGATTGAGAAGTTGGAAGATTTTGTGACCGGGCTTCTGCTGCCGCTCTTTTTCGCCATCAGCGGGCTCCGGACGGATGTCGGAAAGATCCAAGACTCCATCACCGTCGGGCTTCTCATCCTCGTCTTCGTTCTCGCGAGCGTCGGAAAGATCATGGGCACCATTTTGATCGCCGCGTTCTACACAATGCCCTTCCGCGAGGGGCTTGCGCTTGGATTCTTGATGAACACTAGAGGCCTCGTCGAGATGATCATACTCAACATTGGAAGGGATAAAGAGGTATTATCTATCAAACACTCCATAACTGTTGAATATAAAAATTTGGTATCAGAGCAGAGTGTTCTGTGTTCGACTTTTATTGTAATGATAAAACTCTCTCCTCCAGGTGCTGGACGATGAGTCGTTTGCGGTGCTGGTTATCGTTTCGACGTTGATGACGGCGCTGGTGACGCCGGTGGTGACCGCCGTGCACCACCCGGTCCGCCGCCTCCTGGGCTACAAGCGTCGAAACCTGCAGCGCTCCAAGCCCGACGCCGAGCTCCGCATGCTCGTCTGCGTCCACACCACCCGCAACGTCCCCTCCATCATCTCGCTCCTCGACCTCTCCAACCCGACCAAGCGCTCCCCGATCTTCGTCTACGCCCTCCACCTCGTCGAGCTCACGGGCCGAGCCTCGAACATGCTCGTCGTCCACAATACCGCCGTCAAGCATCACCGTCGCCCCTCCTCCAAATCTTCTGCTGCAGGCTCGCACGCCCAGAACGACCACATCTTCGCCGCCTTCGAGAGCTACGAGCAGCACGCCGGCGGCGTCTCCATACAGACGCTCACCACAGTCTCTCCCTACTCGACGATGCACGAGGATGTCTGCCTTCTCGCCGAGGACAAACACGTGACGCTCATCGTCCTCCCGTTCCACAAACAGCAGACTGTCGACGGCGGCATGGAGGCGATCAACCCGGCCATCCGCACCCTCAACGAGAACATCCTCTCGTCATCGCCTTGCTCGGTCGGCGTCCTCGTCGATCGCGGCCTCAGCGCCTCCGCGTCGCGCCTCACCGCCACGCACCACGTGGCATTGCTCTTCTTCGGCGGTCCCGACGACCGCGAGGCGCTGGCCTTCGCATGGCGGATGGTCGAGAACCCGGTGGTGTCCCTCACGGTGGTGCGCTTCCTCCCGCCCGACGAGCAGGCCGCCGCCCGCGACTCGCGCGTGATCACCATCGTCACCGACGGCAGCCACGAGCGCCAGCTCGACGACGAGTACGTCAACGAGTTCAGGGTGAAGAACGTGGGCAACGACTCCGTGACGTACGTCGAGAAGGTGGTGGGGAACAGCGAGGAGACGGTGACGGCCATCCGGAACATGGAGAGCATCCACGACTTGTACATAGTGGGGAGGGGGCAGGGGGAGGCCGGGGGGGCGATGACGGCGGGGCTGACGGAGTGGACCGAGTGCCCGGAGCTGGGGCCGATCGGGGACTTGTTGGCGTCGTCGGACTTCGCGATGATGGTGTCGGTGTTGGTGGTGCAGCAGTACATGAGGGATCCGGTGGCGGGGGCGGGCGGCGGAGAGGGGGGAGTCGTCGGCGGGGGGCCAGACATGAGCTCCGGAGAGCAAGTGCAGCAGTACTTGAATAATGCTAACCAAAGGCTGTCAGTGGTGGCCGGAACGCATAAAGGGCCGCCGGCAGCTTTCAATGTTGGCTGGAATGGAAGATAGAAGAAAGAATATTTATAATTATTAGAAAGTATTAGAAGCTGTGGTACGTAGGCTTCAGCATTATCAACTAGAATTAGAAAAACTGAAGCATTGCTATTAATCACTTCCCCTTTTACGTTGAATTAATTAATGTTGTTAAGATAATTTTCTTTGATAGCGTTGTATTTGATATTCGAGAGCAGTAAATTTTAGGTCTCTGAAATAAACTGGTGCTGTTCCAGCCATTTTTCTAAAACAAGCTTGTTCCTTCCTAAGTGGAAATAAGTTTAATTAAAGTCTAAATTTAATTTTAATTATAGTATTAAATCATTTATATCTGAACTTATATCTGCTTTTGGAATAAACAGTTTTTACTTATACCTGAACCAAACACAGCCTAAAAAGTATACTATAGCCGTCCATTATATATAATTTTTTTCAAAAAAATTCGTAAATAAAATATACTATATTATCAAATCACATAGCAGTCAGAACTTTCGTAGCATGTGAGTAATATCTGACAACTTATTCCGGTAGTATTGCCTTTAGTGAGAATGATACGCACCGGAGAAAATTTGATCAAAGATCTAAAACCCTCAATGAGGATTGAGAGAAATATATATTTTTCGACTACCCAAAAAATCGATCTGAGTGAACAAGCCTTTTTGAATAGAGACAGAAATATATGTGAAATAAAAAGAAACAAATTTGATCAGATCGAGAACTATGTATGCCCTCAGTGATAATTGACAAGTAAGGAACAAAGAGGTGATAATAGAAGGGAATATATGTTACAAAATGATGAATATGAGAGAATCAAACTTACAATATTCTCTTGGAAAGAAGCTTAAGGATGGCTCTGATACTATGCTATCAAAACCTATTTAGTGGAAAACGATTCAATACAATGTGAACACTACAAGAAAAAGTTTGTCGCATCTGATGCAGGTAAATTTTATTTTATTTTTTCTAAGGAAATATCTTTATTGCATCATATACGATTCGGTATAATCTGAACACTATTTATCATAAATTTCATTCCTTTGTTTCTAAAGAGAAAGTATGACGCCCCGACTTCTCAGGGGGTCACCCATCCTAGAACTACTCCCGTTCCAACACGCTTAACTCTCTTAACCTCTTGGGCCTTGCCACCACCCAAAATGCTTAAACCGGGTTAAGAGTTTAGCCATATTATATCTCATATATATGACTATCTGGGGTCTCACAATCTCCCCTCCTTTAAGCCCTGACGTCCTCGTCAGGCTCAGACTCACAAGTACCAGGCGATGTGAGACTCATCTCGCTAGCCCGTCATCCAGACCCTGGCTCAGCCGAGAGTCATCTCACACTTCCGGCTGGTAATTGGCTCTGATACCATCTATGACGCCCCGACTTCCCAGGGGGTCACCCATCCTAGGATTACTCCCGTCCCAACACGCTTAACTCTCTTAACCTCTTGGGCCTTGCCACAACCCAAAATGCTTAAGCCGGGTTAAGAGTTTAGCCATATTATATCTCATATATATGACTATCTGGGGTCTCACAGAAAGTGTGTCGCATCTTATGCGAGTAAATTTTATTCTTTTTTTTTTTTCTAAAGAAAAATCTTTATTGCATTGATGCGGCCACACTGCAAGAAGCATCATAATCCGTACTTTTAATTCACACGCTTTTTACAGCATCTGGTGCCAAGCATCGCATTAGCATATCCCACGCATGCAATTGTGATTTTCTTTTTTATATTTATGTGTACATTAATAATAGTCAAAATTATATTTATATAAGTTAGTTTTGTACATGTGAGTGTCAATATATATAATTTGAATTAATATATATCTATCTCCGTTGAACATTTGAATTTGAAAAGCAAAGCTTTCCTTTGGTTTTACATTTTTTTTTTCATTTTTATTTGTATTCCATTATTTTAGACTCAAATTTTTTGTACAATTACATGCACCAATAAATAAGAATTCTTAGTTCTTGTTACTGATTAGTAATTCACAAATTCATGTAGAAAGTACAATTTTAAATTTATTTTTTCATTAACTTTTTTTAAAAATAAACATATAATATATATATAATAATTTTGTATTTATGCGAGTGTGATAGGTAAATAATACCAAAAAGCAATTACAGGAAATAAAAAATTTCAAGTAACAAAAACAATATTTAAAGTAATGGAAATACAAATATTTTAAAAATTCTCGGGAAAGTCCATATGAATACGCAAATTAAAATTTACCCCAGATAGAAAAAATCGCATTTTTAAAAATTCTTTATTTGATGAACGGCTCATAATACACTAATTTATTAGTCCCCAACGAATCCACCTGTGATCTCACTCCATCGTACGGTCTATATTAATCCAATTACCCCCTTCTCATTCCCCGTTCCATACCCTTCGTTCTCTCTCTCTCTCTCTCTCTCTCTCTCTCTCTTTTCCACTCTCGTGCTCTCCTCGAAGCCTCCAAATGGCGGGAGCTCGCGAGCCCTAGGTTTTCCGAAACCCTAGATCCGAATCCTCCTCCTCCTCCTCTGCGCCATGGATTCCGAGGGCGGCGGAAGCGGCGGCGGCGGCGGAGGCGGAGCCGTGAAGGACCTCGCGACGCCGTCTAAGTTCGTGGCCGCGTTCTTCCTCGGCGGGCTCGTGCTCGGGGCGTCGCTCCTCGCCGTGCAGGTCGGGATCTCGCTCCCGCCCTCGCTGCAGCTGCCGCCGCCGCTCTGGGGGGGCCGGCGGCGGCGGCGGCGGCGCCCCGTGCGAGTGTACATGGACGGGTGCTTCGACATGATGCACTACGGGCACTGCAACGCGCTGCGCCAGGCGCGGGCGCTCGGGGACGAGCTCGTCGTCGGGGTCGTCAGCGACGACGAGATCACGGCCAACAAGGGCCCCCCCGTGACCCCGCTCCACGAAAGGTCGATCCCCGTATCGAATACTTTGATTGGGAATTCCTGTTGATCTTCGTTTCTATAATGATTAGATCTAGGATGTGTTTTCATTTTATTGCTTGTTTTATTGATCCCTCTCTGCTCCTTTATTTTTTCTATTTCTATTTTTTTAGCAATATTTCTATTCCAATTTTTACGTTGTTGTGATAATTTTGGAATACTTTGCATGCCATGAAAGGTAGCTCTTGAATCTTATTGTATCTTTGTGTTTCTGGATAGTAAGTAGCATGAATAGATCCATGAGTATATGTTTCCCTTTCCACTAACTTAAAAAAAAGTTTCCTTGTTTCCCCCAAATTTATACTATATATTCAATTTAAATATAGCATTTATTTTGTTTAATCTTGTTACGCTAGATATGACCGGTAAATTTCTTTGCAGATCATGTTTCTCGCCCACTACCAAGCTCTAAAACTCTAAAGTTGTCTTATGCGGGAGCAAGTTGCACTGATAGTTCTCTTTGAACATGTATTTTTGTCTTAAAGTTCCTTATTATACTAGATCTTAGTTTTGGAGCTCAATGTGTATTTGTAATTCTTTGCAATTAAGAATCAGTGGGATCTAATATTGACTAATATTGTTTTTGTAGCTCAATTTTCGATTTTTAGTTCTTCTGGATATTGTAGGTTTTGCCTCAACCAAAATACGTAATTGCATACGGGACCCTGTACTTTTGCAAGAGGGATGTTCAGTACTGATTCTTATAGTACTGTTCAGAATACCAATCCCCAAGCATTGGATGATATTGTGTAATCTTGGCACCCTCTTTCTTTCTTAATTTTTGGGCTCTTCCTCTGGAAGGGGGAGTGAAAACATGAATTGAAAAATGAGGCATCTTCATGAATTTGTCCACGTGCATGGCGTTCTTCTGTACATCAACTATTAAACTGAAACCGCATATGACCCTTTCCCCTCCATATATAATTGTTCCAACTGATTTCCCAATTATTTGCTCACAGAATGATCATGGTAGCGGCTGTAAAATGGGTGGATGAAGTCATTCCAGATGCTCCTTATGCCATAACTGAGGAGTTTATGAATAAGCTGTTCAATAAGTATAATATTGATTATATTATTCATGGGGATGATCCTTGTCTACTCCCTGATGGTACTGATGCATATGCCCTTGCCAAGAAGGCTGGCCGTTATAAGCAGATTAAAAGAACTGAAGGAGTGTCAAGCACAGACATAGTTGGTACTGATTCTATTCTTCTTTTCCCTGATTTTATCCATCTATTTTTGGAAGTTTGTGTTCCTGCGAAATTTGACCTGATTAAATGGAGTACAACATATCTTGTATTTGGGATGGATAATCAAGAAAGTTTGGTGTTAGTCTGCCTGCTTAATCTAGGTTTAAAATTTTGCTTGGCTAATATACTGGATTTACAATGACATGTTTTTGTGATTTTAAATTTTTTCTGGGTTTGCACCTTTTCCAGAAGCATTAACATGCAGGTTAACATTCTAGTTGCTTTTTGAATAATATCTTGTGCCTCTGTGTGTAGATTACTTTAGGTAGTATTTTTCCTTCTTAAATATAAAACTTCGACTTGTTCAGGGCATGCAGATGCTTTTAATTTATCGCATGCATTTCTGACATTCTAATCGCTTTAAAAATTACCGTATGGGACTGTACTGTGGGCTGTGACTACCGCTTTTGGCATCAAGAATTCAGCTTTTCGACTTTTCAAGATTCTTCTCTGTTTCTTCCTCTAATTCGAGAATGCTTAGATAAATATACTTTGTTGCTCAATAGGTCGCATGCTTCTTTGTGTAAGGGAGAGATCTACTGGTGATAGTCATAATCATTCTTCTTTGCAAAGGCAGTTTAGCCACGGTCATGGTCAGAAGGTTGATGATGGTGGATCTGCAAGTGGAACTCGTATATCCCATTTTCTGCCTACGTCTCGACGAATAGTGCAGTTCTCTAATGGGAAGGTATGTTAATACTTCTTATAGTTCCATGCCGGTCATATGCTCTGGTCTGTGTGTTTTGAAACTTTGTATTTTTCCATGTTGAAACTTCTTTTTGTTCTGTGACTATCACAAGAATGCTCTAAGGGAAATGTATGTTGAAACTTCTTTTTGTTCATCCAGGGTCCTGGTCCAGATGCTCGCATTATTTACATAGATGGTGCATTTGATCTGTTCCATGCTGGACATGTGGAGGTCTCTCTCTCTCTCTCTCTCTCTATCTCTCTCTCTCTCTCTCTCACCCGCGCGTGGGCGTGCGCACGCACAAGGTGGTGTCAATTTCATATTGAAGATGGCTTGTTCATAAGTGTACCTGTTTATTTCTTGCCACTAGTCAGACAGTTGAACAAGTGTCTCATTATGTATCCTACCATCAACTGCTTTGAATATACTTATTATACACTCTGTTGAAAAGCTCATAAGAGTTTTAGAGGGACTTTCTATTCATTTATGCCATTCATATTGTTTATTGCTCATATCAATGGGATTTATCTGTAACCCTCTTTACTCTTGTAAGCTGCTCATCCAACTGAGATCCATTTAGGCGTTATCTTTTTTATATGAAAGTGACTAATCATATTGCTTTATACTTCATAAAAAAATAGACAATCATGAGGAAACAGCCAAATGCGTTAGGCTTTGAGCTATCGCTTATTTGTGATGCTTCACAAAGCTATTTTACGAATTAAAATGTCCGACCTTTTTGTGCAGAATATTGTTGCTTCTCTGTTGTAACTTATTGATATTGTGTTACAGATATTGCGGAAGGCTCGAGAACTGGGAGATTTTTTACTTGTGGGCATTCATACTGATCAGACTGTGAGGTAATATATTGTTATTTCTACTCGTCCAAAATGTGTCGCATGCTTTGGTTCTGCCTTTTATGCTCTTGCACTGTCAGCTACATAAGTTACAGATGACAATCATGTGAGATATCATAGCAGATGGAGTGACTGCCCCTTCCGGAATCATCATAATGTACAATTTTATTTGCTATAATATCCTTAATAGTGCTCAATGAAATTCCTCTTTATTGTTTTCTGTTGCTTTCTGCCTAGACCGCTTCTCTGGGTGTCTCATTGTTCTTCTCTTTCTAATTTAAAATTTTTTGCAGTACACACATAATAAATATTGCTTTGCCATGTACAGTGCTACTCGAGGAGCCCACCGCCCAATCATGAATCTTCATGAGAGAAGCTTGAGTGTGTTGGCTTGCCGTTATGTAGATGAAGTTATTATTGGTGCCCCATGGGAGGTCTCTAAAGATATGGTTAGTTCTTTTTGACAATTCTGGGTTGTACATTTTGTTGATTAATTTTTGTTAGACCTGATCTCTTACTTGCTGTTAAATGGTATGCTTCATTTCAATTCAATTTGGATTTTGCATGAATTTGCTCGTTTTCTATTTTATTGCTGCAACCAGAGTATTGATATTCTGAATATTCTGACTCATGAATGTGGTTTTTTACAGATTACTACGTTTAACATCTCTTTGGTTGTTCACGGAACAATTGCAGAAAATATGGACTTTCTCAAGGTAATTGTCATAAATTTTGAGGTTGCAGTCCTCTTCATATTGTCATAAATCTGAATAGCATACGGATCACTTTTCAGGAGGAATCAAATCCATATGCAGTTCCAATTGCTATGGGTATCTATCGGCAACTAGAAAGCTCTTTAGACATCACAACTAGTACAATAATTAGGAGGATTGTTGCAAATCACGAGGCATATCAGGTATATCCTAATAAGATTCCTATACCACTAGTAATCTACAAGCCTCAAAATTTTCCATATTATCGTCTTGTTTCAACATTATTTTCCACTTGCATTAGAGTATCAAAAGATCTACACTATTATCACGCCATCATCCTCGATATTAATCTTTCATTATCATTCAGCATTCTACGGTTGATGACAATCACTTTCTAGCATATGATCTTAATACTACTACAAAAATAAATGATTACTACAAATGTTTACTTATACCAGTTGTCGCCGGTCAAATTCAATGTTACTTGGGTAACCTCTGTTAAGGTGTAATTTATTACCGTCGTACGCAGCAGCTTCAATAATAGGACACGTATTTCTTCAAAACCTAAATTTAATCAGATATTCATTGTTTCGCATGTGTTTCTGTTTTCAGAAACGGAACGAGAAGAAGGAAGCGAGCGAGAGGAAGTACTACGAGGGCAAGACTTACATGTCTGGAGACTGACTCTGCGGAAGCGGAAACCTCGCAATTTTAACATAAGAGTTATCTTGAGTTTTTTCTTTAAATCATTTCGAGTCTGCATAGAAGCTAATGATAATGCTTTTCGAGTATTAACAGGCGAGAGCTCATTATATTATTATATTTATATTCATGATCTTAGGGTTTTTGGAACCTATTATTGAGTTCCTCCTTTTTTTTTCCCCCTTCTTTTTCACTTATTCCTTCTATCTATTTTTGTTACTGCTGTTATTACTAGCCGAGGTTTTTGTACTTGTAATTTTGTTTTGTTTTTGGACAGTATCCTTTTATAATCTAATTTTGGTGTGATCTGTGGCTGATCAGTAACTTTACATGGTTTATAATCAGTATCGTTGTACCAGGACTTTTAAAGCAAAAGCATGTGATTGTTTGAGGTAATCTCCGAAAACGGGAATGCATAGATGATTCTTATGCTCTCAACTAAGTCATCTATCACCATTAAATTCAACAATATAAAGTAGGCACTACTGCAGATCATTGTTAGTTAATTCGTGAATTATTCGCGAATTTTTAAAGAAACGAATTAAACGGTCTTATTCAAATTTTTTTGAAAATTTTGAAAAAAAACATGTTTTTTTAGTAAATAATATTTATTCGTGAATAATTCGCTTGCCGAATTATTCGGCCAAAAAGACGCGCGATCGCGGTCGCGGGCCTCGCAAGCGCGAGTTCGCCCCACCCCCTCCCAAAAAAAAAATTTATTGGATCAAAAAAGTTTAATCGTTTATGAACTATCTTAATCTTTTATTTGCTTAATTATTTATCTATTGAAAAACTTCAAAAATATCTGGTTTCATATTTTTTTTACTTTAGTACCCTATAGTTTGAAGTGTATTAAATTAGTACCATATGGTTTCACACTTTCTCACTTTAGTATCCTATGGTTTAAAGTGTATCAAGTTAGTACTCTATGGTTTCATTTTTGTATCAAGTTAGTACCCTGTGGTTTTAATTTTCTCTTTTTATTATCTATTTCAGGGTGTTTTTTTCGTTAAATTGGTGATAAAGTTAAAATTAAAGGGTACTAAAATAAATATTCGATAAACCTAGATAGGGTATCTAAAGTTTTTTTGTATATAATTTAACAAAATATTAAACCACATGGTACTAAAGTGAGAAAGTGCGAAACCACATGGTACTAACTTGATACACTTTAAACTACAAGGTGCTAAAGTGAGAAAGTGCGAAACCACAAGGGTACTAACTTGATACACTTTAAATAACATGGTACTAAAGTTAGGAAGTGCAAAACCACGGGGGCTATTTGAAGTTTTCCCTTTATTTATTTTGAGGCATAATATAGTTTGTTATTTTTTTACTAAATTAGCTTAGTTTTGTAGCTCTTTATTCTTATATTCTTAAAAATATGAATATTTATGCTAATAGTATAAATTTTGAGAGAAAAACAATTTAATTTAGGGAAAACTTCATAAACCCCCCCCCTGTGGTTTCGTGCATTCTCACTTTGCTACCCTGTGGTTTAAAACGTATCAATTTACCCCCCTGTAGTTTCATTTTTATCTTTTCAGAAGCTTTTTCGTTAATATTTCGTTAAATTATATACAAAAACTTCAGATAACCATCTATATTTATCGAATAGTCACTTTAGTATCCTTTAATTTTAACTTTATCACTGATTTTAAAAAATAATAATAATAAAATTGATAACAAAAAGATAAAAACGAAACCACAGGGGGGCAAATTGATACGTTTTAAACCACAGGGTAGCAAAGTGAGAATGCACGAAACCACAGGGGGGGGGGGTTTGAAGTTTTCCCTTTAATTTAATAGTCGAATTTTTGATCCCGAATTTTTAATTGGTGAACGCATAATATCTGTATAAATCACGTATCCAAATAATTGACTAATCCATTTTTTAGCCCTATTTTTCAACGAATTTAAAAATTAGAAGACAAATTTTATTCGAATTATACCCGTACCGAATTTTTGCCGAATCCGAATTAACTAACTATGCTGCCGATAGAGATAGGGATGCAAATGGATCCGGGTTGATGGAGCTTCTGACTAAATTGGTCAGACCGCCTCCGGATCCGGCCAGTTTGCATCTCCAAAACTGTAGAAGAAGCATCAAGATGAAATCTTAATGACTAAATGCTAATGCAATCAAATGTTAGGAACTTTTTTTTTTTTTTTTTGAGAGATNCTTTTAAAAGCATAGAAATAACTTTTTAATCGTCGAATCACCTCAAGATCAGTGCAGCACTATAAAAAGCACAGAAACATGTGTGCAGCACAAATATTTCTGTGCTTTTGAAAGTACATGAGCTCAACTCTCTCTATGTATAAGATAAAGAGATTAGGAAAATTAGGGGGGCGATAATGTGGTTATTTTATGAACATTCAAATTGGTGACAAATATTTCTAGTTATGTTCTCTGTTGTATAAATTCTTTTTTTCTCAGTTTAATGTGTATTTATTTATTTAAGATGTAAAAACATGTTTTCATAATATAAAATCTTCTTGGTTTTAGGTGTTTAATTGGTGTGTATATTGCTATACATTTCCTCCAATAATTTGAATTTCTTTTCTTCTTTTTTTTTTAAGAGATAGGTAGCATGCTACCCGCTTCGTTTATTTCATTTAGAAATAAACTTAGTTGGAAATATGAATCAACTAGAATTCGAATTTGGGTCTCGGATACCAATCATCAAATTTTTTGCCACTTACTTTTGGAACGGTCGGTATGTTAGGAACTTAATTGTTACAGTTGAAGCATTTTTAAACTTTATCACGCGGGATAAAATCCGGGCCGGGCCCGAGTTTTCCGTTTCTCTCATTGACCCGAATCCGATCCGCTTCGAGAGTTTACTGCACGCATTATGTGGACTCAAATTCATGCCAAGCTTGTGGGCAAGGATAAAGTGCTCAAATATGCAGTGCACGGAATGTACAGATGCATCGGATGCGAACAACATTCTCGCTTATTTTCGAACTTTTTTTTAAATTTTTAAGAGAAAAGTAGCACGCTATCTATTTCATTCATTAGATAAATAAATTTAGCTACATAAAGTGAGACAGTTAAGACCTAAAAAAAAACAAAAAATCAAAGAAAAAAAGAACTAAAAAATAAAAAGCAAAGTAAAAATAAAAACAAGCGTCAAAACAAAGAGTGTAGCACACCCCGACGCCACCCGACTCCACAAAAATCGGCCCACTCTTTCGCCAGCACTCCGATACGCTGAGCAGTTGAGATCGCGTTAGTAGGTAGGTTTACAAGGATAATGTTATTTTCGAACATCTTTGCGAAAGTGACATACATAGCATGCACAAAATGTGGGAGGTGAAAATCCACCCCTAAAAGAAACATGCATGTAATGGCATGCACAAAGCATGTTGTATTTGAATGCCCCAGCTCATTGTGTACGCTAATAAGATTCTCCTTAGGAGGCTTTAATTCTCCCTTATCCCAAATGAAGATGCAACTGTAGTTGTGATACATTGGTCTCTTTATTATGACATTATATGTGAAACATTCGTTATACTCTAAAAGTTTAAGCTATTAGAGAACGGTGTTTAAACATTTTTATATTTAACACTCACCCGCACGTCTGGACTCGAGACTTCTTAGTCGGCCCATAACGTGGGCTTGAATTAATGGAAGAAATTAATATGTTAGGAACCTGACGTGACTCGAATTCAGTATCTCCTGTTTTGATATCATGTGAAACAATCGTTATATTCTAAAAGCTTAAACTATTAGAGAATGGTGTTTAAATATTTTTATATTTAACATCATAGTTAGGGAAAAAAAGAACTATTAATTATATAGCTTGTTTGGGAGCAAAGTGTAAAGTGACGCACTTTAATTCCTTTTGTGGAATATTTAAATAAGTTTCAACTTGCCAAATAATATATATAAATAATATAATAATAATATTAAACTGTTATTCCAGCTAAACGCTGACTCGTTATTCGTTAAGCACTTCTATAGCCACTATTTATTTATTTATTTTTAGTTTTGGAAAAAAAAAAAAAAAACAAAAGTTACAACTGTTTGACTCTTATAAACGAAACAATCCATTTGTGTTGCAGAAATTATTTTTAATGTTTTAATTTTTTATAAATTTTTTTTATTTGAAAAATATTTTTGCAGAACCGATCGTCCCTAGAGCAAGTGGCAAAGGGCTTCGTAGTTGGTACCTGAGACCTAAGTTAATTCGAATCCTAGTTGATTCACATTTTCAGCTAAGTTTATTCTTAAATGAAATAAACGAAGCGGATAGCACGCGTGCTACCTATCTCTCAAAAAAAAAAAAAAAATTTTTTTTTTGCAGAAGTTACAACTGAACCAAATATGTCCTGAGCATCGAACAAGTCATTTGGTGGTTAGAACTTGTGATAAATGAAGGAAAAAACCATGCTCTTTTCCCTGTCGGCCAAGTCGAACCTATCCAGGAATCTCATTCCCTCTCTACATTGTACTACTTTATTAATTCCCCAGTCACTAGTCCATGTTAATGCATGCCATGCACCACACTAAGTTCCAATCCTTATTATATAAGTTCACAAAACCATCTCATATAAATATGTATACATGTTTCTCTTAACACAATACCTACCAAGTGTTGAACACACTACATTTTATATATATATCTCTCTCTCTCTCCCTATTTGCATCAATATGGGTAGGATTCATCCAGGTGAGAGAAAGAGTACTGGATCTGCGGAAAGCGCGAATGCGAGCGGCGGGGATCGTCTCCCCTCGACGTGGACGGTGTGGAAGAAATCGAGCATGGGTTTCCAGGGAACGGACGGCTTCTCGGTTTACGACAGCGACGGAAGATTGGCTTTCAGGGTAGACAACTATTCGAGGCGGCGAAAGTGCTTCGCGGGGGAGCTTCTGCTCATGGATGGCGACGGGAGGGCTATTATGTCTCTGAGGCCCCAGGTTTGGCCTAAACCTGTATCTGCTCTGTCAGTAACAATTTTTTACTATATTGCATTGCATAGTTGGTGTTACTGATAACTAGCTATTAAACTTGAGATTAAGGAGCTAAATATTTGCATTATTATTAATGCAGCTGATGAGCATGCATGATCAGTGGAACGGATACAGAGCAGAAGATGGCTTCGCGGAGAAGCAGAAGATGGCTTCGCCGCTGCAGCTTTTCGCCATGCGACGGTGCGCGATTCTGCAGAGCGGCGACGCCGCGGAGGTGTTCATGGGGTGGCCAGATGGCCGTCAGAAAGTGCTTCTTCCTCCGAAGCCGAGTTTCCGCGTGGAGGGGTGCTTCTGGCGAAGAAGCTGCAAGATTTTAGGGAGAGACGGCGAGGAAGCGGCGCGAATATGCCGAAAGAAGGCGGCCGCCGCTACGGGAGGCGGTTCTGCGACGGCGGCGGCCGCGGTGGCGCTGCTCGGAGACGACGTTTTCAGCCTGGTGGTTCAGCCGGGGGTCGACTGCAGGCTGATTATGGCTTTTGTGGTTGTTATGGATCGCATCTGCAAGAAGAAGCCGTCTGGTGCTCCAGTAATGTGTTCTTGAGGAGCAGAAGCAGCTCAGATTTTGTTGTTTTTTGCTCTGTCAAACCTCAAAAGCAGAATATCTTTCTTTCTACCAAACTGAAAAGTTCTCACAGAAGTTCTGATCAGTTTAAAAAAATGCTTTTGTGAGAAGCTCTGATTGGGCACACAAGTGCTGGATAAAAGAAAAAGGGTAAAAACATGTATAAAATTTCGCTGAACTGTAAATCATTTTGAGTCGTCAAGTGCTGTATATAAAAAAAAGGTAAAACTTTATGGTACCGTTTGGTTGGGGTATAAACAAGAACTAGCTATTACAGAAATAGATACAAGTATGGGAATAAGAAAAATAGCGTTTGGATGAAAATTGGATTATTCCCGGGGATAAAAAAAATATTAGATAGTTTTCTATAGAAAATGGAGGTGTTAGTGGAAATAACCAGAACTACTATTCTCGGATGAAAAATTAGCGTTTAGGTATAAAGAGGGGATAAGGGCCTGTCCCTATCCCCATTCCCTAACCAAATGCTGTCTATTATAGAACTTATTTGAATTATGGACTATTTTAATTTGACTGTTTAATTTTTTAAAATTTTAATTTTATTTTGTTTGATGTAAGCCAGTCAATGGTACTTTAACTTTAAAATTTAAAATAATTACATATTTTAATAAAATTTTAATTATAAAAATTTGGCTGCAATATGCTAACTAAATTCGTAAAGATAAACAATGCATTCAAAATTTAAAGTCAAAGTCTCGTTGGCACGACTAAAATCAAACAAATTGGATGACAAAAAAATCATTTTGGCTCCATTGCACTCCATTTCTCTTACTTTCAATTTCTTAAATTTTAGTCCAAATAAAAAAATCATAATAATAATTATTTTTTTTCTTTTGTTTTTCTCCATCCAAATAGAGTTTTAGACTTTAAGGGCTTAAATTGTAAAATTCAGAAATTTTGAGGACTTAAATAAAAGGGTCTAAAAGGTTATGGACTAGAGTGCAATTTAGCATTCTTCTCTATCACCTTATCCAGCGCTCCGACGAGAACCGGGTGTTCGTTATCTTCTTCTTCCTCCTCCTCCTCCTCCTCCTCCAATAGCGGCGTTAATGGCATCGTGCGCCTCCGCCTACTCCTCCTCCTCCTCCTCCTCTCTCTCCCCATGGAGCATGGCCTCGCTCCGCTCCGCTCTCCCCTGTCCCCCCTCTAACTCCTCCCTCTGCTTCGCCCCACATCCTCGCTCGGCGCGGCTCGTGTCGAGTCCCAAAGGATCGACCAATCGCTTGCGGTCCTTCTCCGGCCTCGCCCCCGTGGCCCCTCTTCTTTCCAACGATCTCGGTAATCTCCTCAATCGCATTTTGTATTGTGTGATTTTAAATTAGTTTTTCTTGTTATTTTAGTTGGAACGAGATGAAACGAGTGTTGGGTTTCGGGAGATACTTACAATTTTAGTTTAGGGTTTAATTTTTGGTGAATTTAGTTGTGATACCCTCTGTCGCATTCGTGATGTGTAATTTTTGGTGAATTTAGTGGAGTTTTGAGATCATTTTTAGGATTTCGTTGGATAATTTAGGTTTTTTTTTTCTTGTTGTTTTAGTTAGAATGAGATGAAACGAGTGCAGGGTTTCGGTAGATACTTACAATTTGAGTTTAGGGTGTAATTTTTGGTGAATTTAGTTGAGTTTTGAGATCGTTTTTAGGGTTAGTTGATTGATTTAGGTTTTTTTTTTATTGTTATTTTAGTTAGAATGAGATGAAACAAGTTTAGGGTTTCAGTAGATACTTACAATCTGAGTTTAATCGAATATAATTGTTTTGTGGTTTATAGTGGTGGATTAAATATTCGAGGTGAATGAGAGCTTGGTAATTGGTAAGTATAACGTAAAAAAAAAAAGAGATTAGATCATCTGCCAAATTTTCACCATATGTACGGTGCGCAATTTATTGTAAATGTGAGAAATTTATGGTTGCTGAATTTTGAATTGAACTGGAATAACAACTAAATAAATGGTTGGTATAGAATTGATTAGAGGCAGGGAACCTACTTTTTGTCATGCGCAAACGAAGTTTCTGTGATATATGAGCTTCCGAATGTGACCTTAATAGGATTTATTTGGTATATTCTAACTTATCTACACATTATTGTTGCCAGTATCAACAAAAGTTCGATCTTTTTAAACATATTGCTAGATCATGTCCAACTTGAACTCTGAATGGCTGGAATATACGAGTACTAAGATTNCCCCCCCCCCCCCCCCCCCCCCCGGACGGCGGTAATTTTATTTCGTCCATTGGGAGGTTCAAAAAGGTTTGGAGTTTGAGCAATTTCTGTGAGACTCTTTTGATCCTGGTGTGCATAAAATCCATTTCTTCTGAAATTTGAGTTCTCTGCTGATGCTGATATCCGATACTAGTTACATATATGAGTTTAGTTCAGTGGTGCTTATTCCATTTGCTTGCCCATATATATGTTTTTTTTTTTCTTCGTTTTTTCGGTATGATGATTTTGGCTGTTTTTATTTTCAACTATTTTCTTTGCTGTAAATAATATTCTAGAGAAAGAGCTCTTCATCTGTCAAGTGACCTAAATACCATGTCTACTGTTAAATAAAATTCTAATACAACTTCGTACCTTCTGCCAAGAAACAAAAACCAGCGTTCCAAATAAAGTACTCTTTGTCGCGAACCAGAGAACTAGGTTTTAAGATCTATTCTCAATTACGCAGATAACGCAAGCTTTGAACACGGATTTTTTGGAATCACCAATGGTAGCAAGTTCTATGCAATGCGACACGGGAAACGCGTCCCGAAGCTGAACAGACCGCCCGATCAGCGGCGAGCGCTTCTCCGCGGCCTCACCACTCAGCTGTTGAAACACGGTAGGATCAAAACCACTAGAGCAAGAGCGAGCGCAATGAGGAAGTATGTGGACAAGATGATAACTTTGGCAAAGGATGGGTCTCTGCATAAGAGGAGACAGGCACTGGGTTTCATCTACGAGAAGCAGATAGTCCACGCCTTGTTTGCGGAGGTGGAAGATAGATACGGAGAAAGGAATGGAGGGTACACACGAATCATCAGGACCCTACCGAGAAGGGGAGACAATGCACCGATGGCGTACATCGAACTTGTTTAGGTAAACCAACTTAAAAGACTCTCAGTACCCATTTCATGCATTTATAATAAATATTCTGTCCGTCAAACTCATAACGCATGCAGTTTCAGAATCGTCCACAAATCTACTTCCGAAAACTAACAATTTCTTTCATCTATCTGCAGACTTTGTTTTGTTTAATTAGAAGTTTCTGGAGCCATCTGCTGATGTTCTGCCACTCATGCCTTCATCAATGCCGTCGACAAGAACGATCTTATGGCGAACATTATGTTTCTTGTTATTCCTGCCTCAAGATGTGCAAACATTATGGCGAATGTTAATCCTCATCTTTTCGTTTTCTGATTTTAGATCTTCTTGTAATTGCTGTTATCTTATAAAACTTCCCCAATTTTGGCTGGCACTTTCTCATTCTTTTTGAAAATCTGAAGCTGGAGAAGTGCTTTTGGGCTTTTGGGGCTTTGGGGTGCTATGAAGCTTCAAAGGGGGATGTGTTTTAACTTTGAACAACTCAAGTCTCAATGAACTCCAAAAAAAGTTGCAAAGTAGATCTTATATCCTTTTTGGTTTCAAAAGCTCATCATTTTTCTTTAAAATTTTTGTGTAGTGTCAAATGTTGCTTGTAAAAGAAAAATTGTTACAAAAGTCAAGCCTAGAATAAATTCGGGGAATGGGAAAGGGCGAAAGATTAAAATTTTGTAATAATAATAATGTGCATTAACGCGCGATTTCCTCAAGAACGTCATGATCGAGAAACTATCGTTTATACTTTTTGAAAATTATTATTAAACTATCGTTTATACTTTTTGAAAATTATTATTCTTCATAAGAAGCATATTTTTTTTTTTTTTTTCTGTTTTTAGCTCGATTGAGAAGAGTGACTTAAGGAATTATTTTATAAGGTAAAAATCTAGGGGTCTGTTTCCAAACGAGCTAAAGTTTAGTCTTTTAACAATATTTTGAAGAATTTAAATCCAATGGTTCCAATTTTGTTAAAAAAATATATATATAAGTTGCACTTTTGGTCATCAAACTATAAGACAGGTGACACTTTAGTTCTTGAATTTTAATTTATAATATAAGAGTGATATACGAGCAAGATCATAATTGATAATGTGTTAATAATTAAAATATCATATCTAGTCAATTACAATGAATTGTAAAATTAAATTCAGCCCACTGAATTCAAAAGAAAAAAAAAAGGGAAAAATAAAAATAAAAAAAAGAAAAAAAAATCTAAAAAGTAGTCAAATTCAAATCTAGGTGCGTTGTCATTGTTAGGCTTAAACAGTGGGCCCTTTTACCACCAAGAATATCCACCGCACATCCCACTTATCACGTGACCCCTCACGTGACCATTAATTATTAATTTGTTAATTAATTAAAAAAATAAACATTCCTGACCACGGAAACGTGAGACGAGATCGCGACCGTCCCATGAAAGGGACCCAAATGCAGATCGACGGTCGAGACTAATCTAGCGAATGCGAACGAGGAACCGTCCAAAACCCTTCGCGTGACCTGAGCCGTCGGATGACGCACCGCACGCATCATCGCGCGCCAGCTACTCCTCATCCGACCGTCCAATGACGTCTCCGCATTTAGAAGTTATATAGTTACGCCGCATTTTATAGTTAGCACCCAGCGGGGGGAAAAAATGTATGGAGACCCCTCGACTATGAGAAATTATTAAACACCGCCCCTCAATTTCTATATTTTTATTTGCTAAACATAATTGAAGTTATTAAATTTGGTAAAACTAACTAAAATAGGAGTTGAGGGGCTCTTTTAGAATAATCTATACATACATTTAAGTATTTAACCTAACTAAAATTAAAAAGGTACCATTTTGTATCTTATGAGAAAGTTAGGGATCAAAATGCAAATTCCCTTTCTCTAGGGTGAGAGACGAATATTCGGGGGTACAAATAGCGACCCTAATGATATAAGACCCCTTGGGATCTCCCTGCGCCTCATTGGTTCATTTATTTCCCCTTCTTCGTCCTCTTCTCTTTCTCAAAAAAAAAAAAAAAGCACGATTTTTTTTCTCCATTTCCGCAACAGGTATTTGATCGATCCCTCTTCCACTTATTACTCGTTCTAATCTCCAATAAGTTTATCGTACTTTGCTTCGATTTGATCTATTTATCGAGCTCAACTTTCTCCTATTTGATCCGGTTTTACTGGATGCCCTAGTTGATTGATTTGATCCACTTTAGGTCAATCGAAACTGTGATTGTAGTATTTGTTGTGGTGTTAATTTTGGAGTATTTGTTGATTGGTTTGGTTTGATTTGATTATTATTGGATTTGTTTGGGAATTAGGACTATGGGAAGCTCCGGATTTTCGTGGAAATTAGCGGATCACCCGAAGCTGCCGAAGGGGAAGCCGATCGCCCTCGTGGTTTTGGACGGATGGGGCGAGGCGAATCCCGACAAGTATAACTGCATCCATGTCGCAGAGACGCCGACGATGGATTCGCTTAAAAAGGTTCAGGCTTTCCCACAAAAGAAGCTCCTTTTCTGGGCGGGGGGGGGGGGTTTGATTTAGTTGTTAAAGTTAGTTTGATGCCGTTGAGTTCATATTTATAGCTTCTCTTAGTTGTGTGAATTATAATGAATAGTTATGTTTAAAAGATCTTACTTTAGATCTGTGTGAAGTTTGCTACTTCATCTTTGGACGAGCTTTTGTTAAGTTGTTATCTTCATGTGTTATGTTTCCGTAAAGTTACATGTTATGATTAATAGGGATACGACTTAATTTGGAAGCTAAGGGCTTGATCGCTATGGCGATATATTGTTAATTTTTGCATGCAACTGGTGTTAGAGATTAGATGATTTAAATCTCTCGAATTTAGATGCTATTTGATGATTTTGGTAATCTTAGGTCGGCAATCTCATATAACTTCTAGTATGGCATGATTTATGCTTGTGTTTTGTTATAAGAAACTTCTGCTAGGAATCTTTGGGCATTTTTCTTTGTGCTTCTCTATCTTACTGTATCCCCGAGAGGTGCTAGGTTGTCGCCTATTACTTAATCCGGTATTCAATTTGTGCAATTTCAGAACTGTGCTGTTTATTTCAGCAGCTGAATTCACTAATAATTTAGATGTTTCTGAATATATGATATGCTATTTAGCCATTACTGATTGAGGTGTTGGATGAGTGTTTTCCCTTGCTTTTCGGTTTCTCTTTTTGTCAGAGGTTCGAAGGATTTATCCCATGAAGAATCTAATTAGCTGTACCTCTTTATTTTCTTTCATAAAGGGTGCACCGGAGAAGTGGAGGCTAGTAAAGGCTCATGGAGGAGCAGTCGGCCTTCCCAGTGAGGATGACATGGGTAACAGTGAAGTAGGTCACAACGCACTTGGTGCCGGACGAATTTTTGCTCAAGGGTAAAGTGCTAACCCTGTGAAAGTTATCCTTGTAGATAGAATTCACTACTTAACTGATCATTTTTGTTGCATATTTTTGTTTTGTTGTATGAAAATATTTTACTTCAGTTGTTCAGTCATTGGGTCTTGCTTTTTTTTGAGTTGGAAATTTCTGGGATATTGTATATTCCTGTTTGATGTTATGATCATCTGAAATTAAATTTCCTTTTGAGTTGGAAAATTCCGAGTTTATGTATGTTCTTGTTTGATGTTATGATCTGCCGAAATTACATTTCCTTTTTCTTATTGTAGGGCTAAGCTGGTGGATCTTGCACTTGCTTCTGGAAAAATATACGAGGGAGAAGGCTTTAAGTACATTAAGGAATGTTTTGACCAAGGCACTTTGCATCTGATTGGGTTATTGAGTGATGGAGGTGTCCACTCTCGGCTTGACCAACTCCAGGTATGATTGATCATTTCTCCTTCAAAAATAAGGTCAATAAGATGCACTATTTGCATTTTGTCTGATGTATGTTAGTTGTCTTGTTTGTAGTTGCTTCTGAAAGGTGCAAGTGAGAAGGGCGCCAAAAGAATCCGTGTCCATATTCTTACTGATGGCCGTGATGTGTTGGATGGATCAAGCGTTGGCTTTGTAGAGACCCTAGAGAAGGATCTTGTGGCGCTACGTGAGAAAGGTGTTGATGCACGAATTGCTTCTGGTGGTGGTCGGATGTATGTCACCATGGATCGCTATGAGGTATAATGTCTTGCACATTTACTGTTTTTTATTATACAGAATCATTCATCTGTTAAAATTCAGCCACCTCGCTGTTGAATTAATTCCTCATGTATCTTGTGCATTGAACAGCTCATTTTTGTATTTTGCAGAATGATTGGGGTGTTGTGAAACGTGGTTGGGATGCTCAGGTCCTTGGTGAAGCACCTTACAAATTCCAGAGTGCGGTTGAAGCCGTGAAAAAGCTCAGGGCGGAACCCAAAGCCAGTGATCAATATCTGCCCCCATTCGTTATAGTTGACGAGAGTGGCAATGCTGTGGGACCCATAGTTGATGGTGATGCAGTTGTGACATTCAACTTCAGAGCTGATCGGATGGTCATGATCGCCAAAGCATTGGAATATGAAGATTTCGACAAATTCGATCGTGTTCGCTTCCCGAAGATTCGGTATGCTGGAATGCTTCAGTATGATGGTGAGCTGAAGCTCCCAAACCGCTATCTTGTCTCCCCTCCAGAGATAGAGAGGACATCTGGTGAATACTTGGTGCACAATGGTATCCGCACTTTTGCTTGCAGGCAAGTATTAATTATCATAAAATTAGTGATCGCTTACGCTTTGTTACCGTGTGTTGTTTCCGTTTTACCTCAAGTTCTGTAAGGCACCTAGGGGATATTTCCTTTAATTTTGCTATTGTTGAATTGTTTGCAAACTCCCTACTTATAGGTTTTGTTTGAGAACAAAAAGGAAGCAAGAACAAAAAGAAAGCCAAATTAGAAATGCTGTGTAGTTATTCATGGGAAAGTTTATTGGTTTCTGACGTTTTGTATTTTATTACTTATTATACGCTTACTATTTGCTATTTTATTATTTTTTAGCTTACTATTTGCTATTGAGTCTTTGCCTTTGGAGATTTCACAGAGATGAGACATGTTCCTCTAGAACTTTTTTGATGAAGCGGAGGAACTTTTATCTTCGCATGGTGCAGTTTTGAACATGTATTTTAGTTCTATATTCTATAGTTTATTTGTGAATTGTCTTTGATATGAGATCTTATTTATCATTTCCTAGTATTTGTCTCAAAAAAAAAGGAAAAAAGAAAAGAAATCTTATCTGTTTGCTAGTTTTATTGGTTCTCATTAATGTCCTAACATTTTCGAAACAGTGAAACTGTCAAATTTGGCCATGTCACCTTCTTCTGGAATGGAAACCGGTCCGGGTACTTTGATGCGACTAAGGAAGAGTATGTTGAAATTCCTAGCGACAGTGGAATTACGTTCAATGTCAAACCCAAGATGAAGGCCTTGGAAATCGCCGAGAAGGCTAGGGATGCCATCCTCAGTGGCAAGTATGACCAGGTAGAGAAATATACTTTTGGCAGGATAGATGTTTTGAACTTCCTATTAATGTGTAAAGTCAATTAACTGCTAAAATATTTTTATAGGTTCGCGTTAACCTACCTAATGGAGATATGGTGGGGCATACTGGTGATATTGACGCTACTGTTGTGGCTTGTAAGGCTGCCGATGATGCTGTTAAGGTGCGAACCTAGTTTCATGTCCTAATTTTAGTTGCTCCTTAATTTGTAGTTCATCACTTTTACTAGGTAAGTACTGAGTTCAAATTACAGAGGCTCTAAAAGTTCAGAAAGCTAGTTATATTGTGCATTCATGAAGTTATGTGAGCAATATGTGATATGTTTTGCAGATGATTCTGGATGCCGTAGAGCAAGTTGGTGGGATATATCTTGTCACAGCAGATCATGGAAATGCCGAGGACATGGTTAAACGGAACAAATCTGGCCAACCTCTCCTAGACAAAAGTGGGAACATTCAAATTCTTACTTCGCATACTCTTCAACCGGTAAGTTTACTGTAAAGTTTTATTTACACAATAAAACTACCTTATTACTAGGTAGTACAATCGTCTTAACACTCGTGCAATAAGAAACCTGCCTGTTATTCATCCTTCATTTGGCCTATAGTGAGGAAGCCTCAGTAGTCAGTACATTTTCAAACTCTCTTTCACTCTTTATGTTTCAAAATGGCCTGTGGACTGCTATACAATGTCATGTCCTTTGCATTATCTCTCGGTGTTGTGCACTTACATTTTATTGTTAGCACGTTTTCATTTGGCCTATAGTTGAGGAAGTCTCAGTACATTTTTCGACTACTTTTCTCTCTTATATTTCAAAATGGCCTTTGAACTGCCATGCAAAGTGTACAGTCCTCCAATGTCATGTTCTTCGCATTATCTATTGGTGGTCTTGTGCATTCCATTTTATCGTTAACATGTCTTGGTATGTAAACTTAAATATTTCTTCTTTTTTTGTGATCTACGTTCTATAAAAATAGTTTCTTATGTACAATTTGTTGATTGCCTATCTATAAATTTCCTGCAGGTGCCAGTTGCCATAGGAGGTCCAGGCCTCCACCCTGGAGTCAGATTCCGCAATGACGTACCCACGGGCGGCCTCGCTAATGTTGCTGCGACCGTCATGAATCTCCATGGCTTTGAGGCCCCCAGCGACTACGAGACGACCCTCATCGAAGTAGTCGACACTCAGCAGTAGTCTTCTTTTTTTTTTTGTTTTCCCCACTGCTAGACTAATGTTTTCTTGAGCTGAGACAGTTTTATGTCCTGCCCCTGAGAGTTAAAGAGGCAGGAGCATTAAATAAAAGCACTATTATTTTTTTTGGTAAAGACGAATTGCTCGTGGTTACGAGCACAAGTAAACAATCCAAGTCACCGGTTACCAAACCTGCGACTCGATGTTTTATTTTTGTCGGGGGATTTCGCCCTCTTGTAACAGAAACTGAAAATAACTGTAACTCTGTTCTGTTATTAGCTGATTAATATGCAACTTTGATAGTGCATTGGTGTGATCAAAATATGGCTTTATATATCAATTCCTTGAGCTTTTGGCCTTGTAAAGCTGCAGCTTCTAGACAAAGCTTTTGGGCACCTGCTTGATTAAGTTGAGCTCTCTGGGTTAAGCTTTTAACTAAAATCCAAAGCTCTAAATTGAAATTTCTGCTTGTTATTTGTTTATGGTTCAGAAGCTTGCATATCCCTACTTCTTAATATCATTAGGAAACTCTTGACCTTCTCCTTCTCGCGTAGAAAAACATTGGATAAGTTGCATGTTCAGGAAAATTTGTTTTCAACTGGAAACAGATTCAAACCCTAGTTGTTTTCGTAACCGAACCAAACTAAAATCCAGATAATCCAAACCAAATAGTGTTACTTAGTTTCAAGCGAAGATAAAAATCGAAACCGAAATGCCAGTCATAATGCAATCGTTCTATACAGTAATACAGCATACGAAACTTAAATAATTATAAATAAATGCCTCATTTACATGTAAGTAAAAAATAAATATATTAATAATTAATAAAATATTATTATTATTAATAATAAAATGGAAAAATGTCAGAAGTGGGATTTGAACCCACGCCCTCTCACGAGGACCAGAACTTGAGTCTGGCGCCTTAGACCACTCGGCCATCCTGACACTGAATTTGTAGTTACCTAATTACGAAATTATTTAAATAAAATAAAGGTAATAAAAATTTTTGTAAAATGCAAATTCTCGACTATACGCAATCAAACAATTTATTTATAGTTGCACAACTTTCTACTGTATCCAGCCAAATAAAATTTATATAGTTATAACTACTGCATACATCTCTATTTAGACTGCATATATATTTACCAACACATCCAAACAAAGTGGCCCCTAATTACATAAACTGTTGCCAAATGGGTACATCTCTTCGGGCTGGGTGGATAAACTAACCAATATATAAAATCATTATTACAAGGTCTTATATGTTGGAAGCGATATTTGCTCTGAGAACACTCGTTAGAAGCGATTTTTTTGCTTTGATACTGATGAAAAGTTAGAAGTATCTGAATAGTAATACTTTCAAAAGTATTATAGCTTAACTCAATACTAATTATAGAAATCGGCATTTGTCCCTGTATCCATTATCTAACCCACAATCATCATAAACATTAATATAGAATAATAATATAACAATGTGATAATAGAGGAGAAAAACCTAAAAAATATAATATTTTAAAAATAATAATTTCTCTTCACACCCGGATGCATCTTATGCTGGGCTCCCTTTGTATAAAACACCCCCCACACATGTGCAATCAAATCAACCAACTTGATTGATTATCAACAACTAAAATATTATACTAGTTTTCTCAGAAAATAAAAAATTATAGCAGAATAATATAAAGAAAAGATATAGGAGGAGGTGCAAAATTAGACTTTTACTTTTTTTTTTTTTTTTTTTTTTCAGTTCTATTAGCTAGATTTTTTAATTTGAATTTTAAATATATCGGAAGGTTTTGAGCTGAGATATCGTGTACCGAAAAATCAATATGAGTTGTCCTAAAAGAATCCTCCCGAAGTTGAAACTGTTATTTATTCTGGTACCATTTGTTTAACTCGCGCGAATGATTATAAAATATTATAGTAGAATAATATTAGAAAAAAAGACTTAGAAGGAGTAGCAAAGGTAGATAATAACACTATATAATCTATATCACTTAGCCATCAGATATCATAATAATTTGGATTATGCTTACATCAACACTACTCACGAGTCACAAGTTTTTTAAATATCTCAATAACAAGAAAGGAAAGTTGCGTATAGGAGCTCACTGGTGATTTTGCTTCCAAATTTGACTTATGTGTGGGCATTTTGCATTATAGTACAACCATCCACATCTATCACTCTTCACATCACCTCTTGTTTCCTGATGTTGTGGAATATTAATTGAAAGTAGGAGCACCAAGCAAGCAAGGAACTTTAGGTAAATTTTCAAAATCATAATAAAGTCCATGTAGTGAATAGAATTGATCTTTATCTATGTAGTGAATAGAATTTTCTATCAAAAATTTAATAAATTCTGATTCTTTTACACCGTTAAACTAGCAAGTATCCCATACCGGCCGTTAAAAATTGTCAAATTTGCGACCTATTGATCGTAAGGTAAATGATGTCGAAAAATTATGAAATTTGATTTCTAGAAGTTTTAAATGCTATAAATAACGTTTAACGGTGTGGATCGTCGATTCGGAAGCTCTATCATCGAAAACAACTTATGAGTACGGAGGCGATCGTACTCATAATAATACAGTAGCCGGACCCTATATATATATTTTAACATCGGATTCAAAATCTCACCCCCTTTTTCAAAAGTTCTATTTTTTTTTTACCTTTTTCTTTTGTTGAAAATTATTGAATTATTCATAACCATATATAGAATTTTCCCCTGTACCTTATCGTACATCGTTTAAGATAATAAGGTCGTTGTGAAAGAAATTAATCCATTTAAGTTTGGACTATAAGAATTTGCTTAAAAGAAAATGATGTGAAAGGTATAGTCAATAAACTAATTAGACAATGACTCACAATTAAGGAAAATAATGTGCACTATTTACTTTCTAATAGGACAATGACATGAACTATTTAGAAACATGAATTTTGACTATAAATTCTTGAATGGAAATAGGTTATAGTATTCTCAATTCATATTTGGGATTTTGCTCGGAGAAATTGGAATTTGTGACAATTCAATAGTTCCATATTGAATAGAAAAGAAACTTTCGAATGTGTCGGTATATAAAAATAAAATGTTTTAGTGCTTATAATTTGGTTTAAGTATTTCAGGGCGATGATAACTCGAATGCAACAAATAGTTAGTAACAGTGGGTTAGGTTAATTAATATATTCGGAATCATATTTTGATTGGGAACCAAAAGTGTAATCTAATTCTCACAACGCCTCTAAATTGTCATAGATTGTAACTGAGCAGTTGACAAATAATTTGAAAATAGTAGAAATATGGTACCATATATGCATGCTACCGCTTCGTTTATTTTTTATGAAAATAAATTTAGCTGAAAATGTACAGGAACTAGCCTTCGAATCTGGGACTTTGAATACCAACTATTAAGTTTCTTTACCATCTGCACTAGGAACAGTCGATAACATTATGTTTATTTGGTTCTCTAATCAAACATACACAACCAACAAACTTTTCATTAAATAAATGTATATGCTAAATATATTTAATGAATCTACTCTATTAACAATAATTTGTGCGAGTTGTGAGTATAATTACCTATTCTTTTCAAATTAAAGACAAAATATATATTATCACATATATATATATATATATGATTAAAGACAAAATATATATTATCACATATACGTATTAAATTGATATGCATGTACTAGAAAGCATGCGTGGCCCCTCAATTAGGCCATGTAGTTGTACACGCTGCATAGCACTCGCAATTAATTGTCGCTATTCACTATCGAAATATCCATCTTATTTCCTTTTAAACATGTCCTTTTTCCGCTCTCTAAACTGCAGTAGATAATTCAATTTTATTTGTATAAAAATTAGTCGTTTACGCACATATATAACCGTTGTTAGATTTCTTTTGGAATTGCAAAAAGTACATAACCTGTAGTAGAGAAGTATAAACGAACATATTTTATTTATTTCCATAGATTAAATTGTCCCTCTGCGCGTAAGTCGGACAAGACCGTTGATATGTGATTTGTAGTTTTACTAAACAAAAAAAAGTAAAAGCACATTTCTCCATATCAACTTATCAAGTATCCACTATTCATCTGCTATCAACTTTTCATCGTTAAATGCATGCATAGGATTTACTATATATTTAATGGTGGTATTATTATGAATGCAAGAGCTACGAATTGTCGATAGCAAGTGAATAGTGAATACTTCGATCTAATAGTATACTAGCTCAACTCTCCGTAGTTTTAGTGTAACAACAATAGATAGTCTCGACGACCGAAGAGATCGACACTTAACAGTACATATTATATCCATTTGAAAAGTTTACTATTTAATTGATCTTTCAAGTAATATGGTATTAAAGTCGACTTCAAACCCCCTCAATCTGCTCATCATAATCAGCCGGTTCTTAAAATTGAACTTAGCTATTAGGTTTCAAAACTCAAAATCACGTGTACCAACTATCAAGCACTTAGTCAACTACGTTAGATACGGTCGGTATAATCAGCCTTTTCTTACCTTATATGTTAATCTGCATACTTTTCATATTTACAACACACGTAAGCGTCAAAACCATATATTGATAGTCGAACTTGATCATCAACTATATTTTGAGATATATTTCGTGGTATCCGTAATTGACTTGTGTTGGGTTAAGTTAATCCCCCCATCATTATCATAATACTAAAATTAAGTGCAAGGGAATTACGTGGGGGAACTTAATTAAATTCTCCTTACGGATGAGTCACGTACGGGGAAACGGGAAAAACGAGCTCATACCAAAATAATAATAATACTTCCAAAATAAGCCCTAAATAAGCAACGAAAAGAGAACAGTAATGCTTGTGCATGCTTTTTTAAGCACTGTCACTTAAACTTTTTTCTCAAAAAGTTTGTAGCGTTGTATTAATTAATAAATACACTAGCAGAGATCGAGTTGAACTTTTTATCTCTTACTTGGACAAATGTTACTAACATATGTTGCGTCGATAGTAGTTAATCAAATTTATTAGATTAATTTGCTTAAATTCTATAAGTAAATAATAAAAAGTTTTGATAAATATATTTAGAAATATCAAATAGGCACTATGAACAACATCATTCATATCCATAAATAATTTTTTTTTTTTAATCAAGCTAGCATATATATATATATCAATGGAACTGCTTTTGCATTGTGCATTGTTTTTAAAAAAGAGCTTACTTTATGGGAAGTAGTAAATCAATTATAATAATCCTTATCAAATCATTTGCATATATGACTTGCACTGGTTGAACCTAATTTGATCACCTGATAATTAAGAAAATTTTTAATCCATATGGGAATCTTATACGTGTAACATTTTATGACCCACATGTACGTGGGGGCCTCAGAACCATGCACGTACCTATGTAAGGTTACATCGAAAAGGCCACTGCTTCTTCTATAATTATAGGGGAATATATATAACTATAAACATGAGAAATATCACATGAAACTTCATATGAATGCGACATGCCAATGGTGTGAAATTAACGTGAAACTTTTGTGTAACCTCTCGATCATGTTCCATTATAACGCTTTGGCTTTTTTATATGTGCTTGTCTACATTGAAAGAGAGAGAGAGAGAGAGAGACAAAGAACATATAGCTGTATTTTATTATATATTCAAGCCAATAAATATAAAGATAATGACAAAGCCATTATGGTAGAATTATTAAGGATTTATTAAGGAATAGAAATTAATTACTTTATCAACAAGAGTTTACAAAAGAATAATTCTCGCACAAAGTTTAAGTCGTTTTTGGAACCCTATTTATGGAAACAAATGTAAGGATCATGCGAAACAATTGAAAATGACAATGAAATTAGGCTCAAAGATCAAAGAATTAAAGAAACCAGATTTTATTCATGCATGAAAGGATAAAAGTCAAATTAGGAATGATGTGATCTAATAATTGGCTTAATTATTATTCTAATATATAAAAGTAGGTTTAGGATTAACTTAACCCAACAATACTGTTAACTTAACCCAACAATAATTTTTAATTCATATTAGGAATGATGTGATCTAATTGCATTTGAATTAAGTTGTTTGATTAATTAGTTAGTATTGAATATGAATATTAGAAACAAAGCTCTTCAATAGCTTGAGTTTTTGGAGAACAATAATTGTTTCACATAAATTAATATGGTATCAGAGTAGGAGGTCTCTTGATCCCGTCAAAAAGTTATTTTGAACATAAATATTAAAAATACTGTTATCTTAAAAGATTTGGCTCTAAACACCCCAAATTGGTTTTATAAAACAAAAAGAGAAATTAAGATAAAAAGTGCATAACATTGCAACAATTTATTTTTTCCAAAGCAGGTAGGGATTAACATACAAATTTAAACCATTTGTTCATTTTTTAATTCTAACTTCAACCATTTAAAAAAACTATTTAGAGTAAATATTGGCATTAGAATTTAAGGGGTTAAAAAACTAATGTAGCTTTATAATTTGAAAAGGGACAAATAGTATATTAACTTTTTGTTTCTCTATTTATAATTTAATACCCTCGGAAATTTGCGATCAATTATTAATAAAGTTTGAAATAAATGTTCATATTTAGTCAAAAAATGATTCGAGCCAATCAAGCTAAGAACATAATTCAACTATCAAAAGAAAATGAAAATGAAAATGAAAATTTCTCTCAAAGCATGGTGCCTTAACATTTGCTAATGTTGGCCGAAAATATTTACGAAAACAACCGAATAATTATTTTATATTTGATGTCAAATACTTATTAATTATAACTTTTCAAAGCTAGTAGAAAACTAAAAATTGGCCTCAAAATAAGGAGAAAAATCTTATTTGTATGCAGTAATTCATTATATGATGATAATTCTATGTAATTTTATTCTATATACATGTAATTAATCAATAGTACAAATATTTGAGCAAAGAAAATGATAGGAAAATATTATTTATTAGTTGTATGGCAATGTTTAATTAAATTAATCATGAAATTCATTAAGAATATCGCTGTACAAAGAAAACTTTTTTTGTGTTAACATTTCACAAAGTTTTTCTTTTCTTTTTTCTTTTCGCACATTTGGACTCTATTAGGAAATGTACTTAATTACTAATACGCGACATGAGAAATTTGCAAACTAGAGAACAAATTTAATGCACAATGTATTAAAGTAAAATACAAAAAAGAACAAAAAAAAAATATGATAAAGTCGCAAAATTGGAAAAAAAAATCTATAGTCATTTTCATGCAAAATGTCTTTTTCTTTCTTTTCCTTTTTCTTTTTCTTTTTCTTTTTAAATGTCTTTTGTACTTATTATAATAGGGCATTTTCATCCAATTAAAATGGTCCTGAGCTCTTTGCCACTCATAAATTGATATTTTATATGTTGATAGCTACAACAGAATTAAATTATAGGGACACATTTTTAGAATATTTTTATATAAGTGTTTCATTTATGCCAAATTGTTTTTTAAAAAATCNAGCTACAACAGAATTAAATTATAGGGACACATTTTTAGAATATTTTTATATAAGTGTTTCATTTATGCCAAATTGTTTTTTAAAAAATCTACTAAAGTTTAAATATAAAACCTAATCCAATAAAAATTAAAAAGTTCCTCTATTCAACTAACCACATCTAACCCATTCGGTCCGATTACAAATAAAAAAAGAAAGAAAATTTGATCACTATCTCCCATTCTCCTCCTCCGCCGCCGCAACCAATAAGGCAGGGTTCCTGCGGTTGGAGTTGGGCCATGAGGATATCGCAGGTACCGTAGAGGACTATGATCGCCGCGTATCCCTCCGGCACAGGTCGCTGGAGGAGTGGGTGCCAAATATCAAGGCGGCCCTACTTATAACGACCCCACATAAAGCAATATTTTCAAAAAATGTTGCTAATTTAACCATCAATACTTTTTTTGACATATACCGACATTTAAAAATATTGTTATATACAATTTTTTTTTAGTAAAATTAAAGAAAACATCCTTATAAATATCCGTCTTTTTACTTTCCCTCTCTGACTTTCACAAATATATATTTTGTCCTCTAAAAATTTTAAAAATATTTTCACGAAGGTACGATGTTAATGTAGAGGCAAAATGACTAAATTACCCTTACTTTTTTTATAAGAAAAAATAGTTTTTTAATATATTTCTATTATTTTGAAGAATATTTTCGGTATAAATTATAAAAAATTGACGGAATAGTGATAAAATCCTGATGGTGGAAGGCTAAATGCAACAACTTGAAATATTGATGGGTAAAATATAGATTTTTGAAAGTTAGGAAGAAAAAATAAAAAAATAAAAATTTATAAGAAGATTTTAGCAACCATACATATGGGCAAATATCTTGTACTTATCAGGTATTATGAATTATCTGATATTCACAATAATTTATAAAAAAATTATAAAATTAAAATTAATTTTTGGATAATAATTTTCGATCGGTAAATATATAGATGTGGAATAAAATATCCACTAAATTAAATTAAACAGATATTTATTTCGATAAAATATTTTGATATGATTATATAACCTTTTCGTCCTTTAAAGCTAATTAAAAATCCAAAAGCCGTACTCTCCGAAAAAAAAGGGGGGGGTGAGAATAACAAAGGCCAAATCATACGGACGCAAAAAGCTCGCACGAAATTTGACGGTGGGATCGGGCGTTGCGTCGCTCCTTCCCCGCGTAAAACTCCCAAAAAAAAAAAAAAAAAAAAAAAAAAAAAAAGAGTAAGAAATCTATATATTCTTNCACGAAGCGCCGCGTTAGCGGTCCCCACACTGCGCTTCGTACGATACCCGTCGGGGCCACGTGGCCCACGTCAGCTCAATGGCATAATCGTAATTATCTCCAACTCCAATCCGCTCGTTGCAATTATGTCCCTTGGACTTCCATATACTGCACTTTGGTCCCTTCAATTTTAAAAAATTTAAAGATTAAACAGTTTACACTATGTAGACATATATGCAACTTATATTTTGTGGGATTGAGACTCCCTCAACTTCCAATTTTATTTTATTTGGAATTTTTTACTAATTAATCAAATTTTATTCACTAAAAGAATTAAAATAATTAAATTTACTGAAATTACCATTAAGTATTTGACGACATAGGGCCTGTATCAAAATAGAATATAACTGAGGGGCTACCTATACATTGTTTTACCAACGTTGATTGCACGCAGAGGAGTGCATTGAAATTTTGGGACAGTACAGGGGCTACAGCGTAACTTTTACGCGCGGGTTCATGTTATATCTCGACGCCTCTAGAGTTTACAAAGGCTCTCTCTTTTTATTTTATATATATATATATATATATATATATATACGAAGCCAGTAACGGGAACTTCCCCGAAGCGAGCGAATCCTCTCACGAGTCGCGCAAAAGCTCTCGCATTGTAGCATCCTCTTACTCGTCATTGGAGATTATTGGGGGAGATTGTGAAATCGAGGGAGAAAAGAGCTCGATTGGAGCTCGGAGGTGGTTTGCTCCGCGCGGATTTGGTTCCGATTGAAGGGATCCGTCGATTTCGGTGAGTTGTAGCTCTTAGTTCCGTGGTTTGAAGAGATTTTGGGGTATTTAGGGTTTTTGGTTAGATTTCGTTGTTGCAGCTAACGATTTGTTACCTATTTTTTGCTCTTTTTTTTTTTTTTTCCTCCTGCTGAGGTTTTTAGAATTTGGTATTGGGGAGTTTCGAGAGCTATGATCTTTTTATACGGGCGTTGTGTTTTTGTTTGAGCGAATTTATTGACTAGAAAACGAGAGGTACTTGATTTACCTTGATAAATATCATGATTTCCATTGGGTTGTCTCAGAATTTGTTGGTAATTTCACGTAACATAGCTAATTTTTTGCTATTTATGGTACATATGGCGACGTGATTCGGTAATTTTCTTCAATTATTATACCACGTGGATGCGATAATTTTTTCTGGGTTTTCAATTTCTACCGCATTTTCAGCTTTTTTTTTTTTCTCTGTTCTTTTTTCTTTTGCTGAACAGTCCCTTTTTTTCCTGTTTCTGAGCAACCTGTTACCAATCAGAGTGATTTGATTATTTTGGTATCAAAATTTAGAGGCAAATTTCCCTTTACAGATACGATTATCTCGATTTGGGAATTGGGATTTAGGAGAAGAGGATGGCGATGAAGATGTCGCTATGGGAGGTGATGAAGGAGGCCCAGGGAGGTGGGGGAGAGTCCCTGTTGTCCATTCTCACGTACTCTATACTACCCATCGCTAAGGTGTTCACGATGTGCTTCATGGGGTTTCTCATGGCGTCTAAGTACGTTAACGTCCTCCCTGCTAACGGTCGGAAGCTTCTTAATGGGGTGAGTTCTCCTCTTTTGAGATTACCTTGTTATCATTATGGGATTAAGAAAGGTTGGGGAAAGTGTGTTGGTTTTTGATTCAATTTTTTAGTACGTTTTCAGCTTTTAGATGTTCGTGGGTTTTGGTAAAGTTTGGTTTTTTTGGGTAGGAGGAGTTTTTAACTTGTGGCTGTTGCATGTAACCCGTGATGGGAAATATGGTAGTGGTACCTTTTAACTTTTACGGTTTCACAAAGCTTTTGTACTTAATTGTGTCGACACTGATATGCAAGACAGGGCATATTTGCTTGGATGGGAGTGGGGTGGAAGTGGAGAGGAAGAAAGTCGTTTTTGTCATAAACGATTACTTTCGTTGTTTGATTTGCCGTAAAAAAGTTACGATCGAAACTCGAATCAACCTCAAACGATGTAATTGACTTCGGCCTATCGTAGGCCGAAGTCAATTTACGATGAAAAAAGGTGAAGGAAAAATAATAAAATAATATACTAAGTAAAGATAGTTATATATAAATATATTTAATTATGGTACTAATTACTCTTTTATTCAGTTGACATATTTAAAATATGATAAAAATTGATTAATTAAGTGTTATTTTTTTTACTTTATAATTTTATTGTCGTATTACTATAATTTATGTATAAAAAAATAATTTATTTATTTTAAATTAAATTTTATTTATATAAAAAATATAATTATATTATTTTTAATTATTTATTATTTATACATAAATTATAGTTTTACATTATACACTTCCTATTAAATAAACAGAAGAACTAATAAAACTTCACTTTCATAACTACGAAACAAACAACGGGAAAAAAGTAGTTTTCGCCAAGCTTCACTTCAACCCAAAGTCCACTTCAATTCAAAGTTCAGTTTCGACGAAACAAGCATGCCCTTAGTTGCAAATCCGAAGAGGGCAGGGAGGTAGACTTATTTAGGCAGCAGGGAAAAGACTCAAAGAGGGGTAGGACTTATACTTTATTAAGGCTTATGGGTGATAGTTATGTGCTACTGATAATTAATCTTTAATTTTTTTTTGGAGAGAAAGATAGCAAGCTACCCGCTTCGTTCATTTTCTAGAAATGAACTCAGTTAAAGATGTGAAACAATTAGGCTTCGAATTTGTGACCTCGAGTACCAATCATCAAACTCTTAGTTAACTGTGCTAGATACTGATGGTGATAATTAACCCTTTTGATAATTAACCCTTTTTTACCCAAACTTTTCGTGCTAATCTGGCGGACGCATTGGGGCCACAGATCTAGATTGACTAGATGTTTATATTTGGGAGCAAAAGCACCTGGAATGCATGATTCTAGTGTCTCCAGATCACTTGTGATGCTTGTACTTTGTTTGCATCTCTATGTGGGCAGTACTCGTTTGTTATGAAGAAGTGGTATCAAGCATAAACAGAACTAGTGCTTTTTTCATAATGTTTTTCAGCCACAGTCACAAATCATGCTTAATATGGATAAGAAAGCGAGCAACTGAGACGCCTGGGAACATGGTGGTTTTGATTTCAACAGTTAAGAAGAGTTTTACAATTATGGTCCCGTCGTTCCATAGTTTATGCTTATTAGATTGTAGATAATTTGAAAATAAGTAATAGTATTTATGTGTTGCATTCTTCCATTATACTTTTTGTTAATCACCCACTCAGGCTGCTTCTAAACTCTTTGTTAATAATTTTGCAGCTTGTCTTTTCTCTTCTTCTCCCTTGTCTTATATTTTCTGATCTTGGAAGAGCAGTTACTCTGCAAAACTTGTTGCGGTGGTAAGAATGACTCTTAGCTTTTCCCCTCAAATATTCTTCTAGAGTGAGCAGATATTAAGCTATCTAATTTGTGATCTAGCCTATATCTTAGTTTATTTATGGTTGTGTATACTTATCAATCAAGTATGTTTGTACCCTTTTATTGATGATTCAAATTCACGAGTTATCGTTTAACAGTCAAGTTTGATTCATGCATACATAGTTTTGAGTTTAAAGCATTTCATATGACTTCTTCTTTTTTTTTTTTTGGTATGCTGAATTCTCTTGTTAATTTTCATCTACATGTATGTGTACACTGTTGTTCAGGCTATACTTTATCTTATTCCTGCCAAAATTGTACAACGGTGTGACCTGATGTATGTTGAATTTTGCAATGCCCATATCATAAATGATGTCTTAAGAAGCTATTTGTTCTTCCTTAATCTTCATATGTTCTGATCTATATGCTGGCTCTGTGGGATGATCCTTTTTCAGTCTAGATGCTTGTCCTTAATAATTTTCTTCCCATGTATCTGAAACTTTATGTTTGTAGGTGGTTTCTTCCAGTCAATGTCATTATGGCTACAATATCTGGCTCCTTGATTGGTCTTATAGTGGCATCCATTATCCGACCCCCTTATCCCTATTTCAAGTTCACCATTATCCATATAGGAATTGGTAAGTTATCTTCTTTTTGAGGAGGCCGAAAAGAGAGTGGTTTCCTCTCTCTCTCTCTCTCTCTCTCTCTCTCTCTCTCTCTCTCCACTGAAAACCTAATTTCTTTTTATTTGGGTACTACTATTACCAGAAAGTTGATAATTGTTTCTTTTCTGCTTAAATACCTACAATTCTAGTAGTAGTAACTAACATAGCAAGTTCAATAGTTAGAAGTGGCTAATGTGTTTAAATTTCGGTTTTACGACCCTGATTGCATGCATTTGATAAAAATCTGAGTTGTTTAATATTGAATGCAGGGAACACTGGGAATGTACCTCTCGTCCTTATAGCAGCACTATGTCGTGACCAATCCAATCCCTTTGGTGACACTGCTATGTGCAGTCAACAGGGAAATGCATATATCTCATTTGGTCAATGGGTATGTCTTGGCACTGTTTCTTCGTAAGGATTGGATGTATTGTTTTTCCGGCCGTCATTTATATGAAGTCAAATACCTCTCCAGGCATGAGTGTTTGCTTGTAGTTTGTGCGTGTGATGTTGTCGAAATTTTTACTGCACAGTTGAACAGAAAGAAATAAACTTGTTGAAACTAATAATAAAATAATTACGCCAGATCATTAGTTCTGACTATTTTCTCAGTTTTAGTTGTCAAGCCAAATGAGATCTATAGTATGGTTCACCTTGGTCCTTAATTTGCAACCTCAACACTATGCTCTTGTTAAATAGTTTGGCAGATCACTGCAACTTTGCTGTTCCTTGTTAATATATTTTATATTTCGGAGAGCATGAAATGGTTTCTGTAACACTCTTGACTGAGGTTAGAATTAAAATAGAAAAAGAAAAGAGTTCCCTCTCATTATAACACTTGTTCTGATTATACATCGCAAGGACATAATATTTACCGTTAATTTTTTTTTGCTGTAGAATGTACCACTGATTTTTTCTGCTTCTTTTTTACCCCCCTCCCATGCCCTCTCTTTCCTTGTTGATGCTAGTGTGTAACTCGGTCTGGTGCGTAGATTATGGTGACTAAAATGGAACTTTCCTATTTTATGTAGCAGTCTGTTCATAACCAAAATTTTGTTTATGGCAGGTTGGCGCAATTATTCTATACACATATGTGTTTCAGATGCTAGCGCCGCCACCAGGAGAAACATTTGATAGCACCGACGAGGCGAAACTACCAACGAGGACTTTTGTTGACAGTTTAGTGCCTGAGCATGATAAACTTCCAACTAAGCTCCCAATCAGCACTACTGTGCCCGAGCAAGTGCCCGAGCAAGTGCCCCTGCTAGCTCTTGAGGAGGCCCAGAAAATTGGTCCGTTGTCTTCGAAAAGAGTAAAAGTAAGAAATCTTTTTGTGATATGTTATTACATAACGTAGGGGGGGTGCTTTTTTTGGTCCAAACCAAATGAACTAAGACGGAACCAAGTGATTTCAGTTGATTCTATTCGTTTTATTAGTAATTCAGTGAGGTTTTTGGTTTGAAACTGAAAGCTGAATAATCTGAATCTACCATATTAATCAAATTTATAGTAGTTTGAATGTGTGACACAAAGTAGCATTCACTGATGATGAAACAATTGGGGTGCTCAACCACCACTTCAGATCGAAGATTAAAAGGACAACAACCACCATACTTATACCTGTCATCTAATAGTTTAATATATATTAGCCTGAGAAAAGTTTCATAATCAAACCAAATAAAGCAACTGAATCAAACTGAATTATTTTTGTGCAGCTCTGTTTGAATCATCCCCGAAACTTTGATTCAGTTTGGTTTACCCAAAAAATCCTTCAACCCGAACTAAACCTACTGATGCGCGCCCCTACCTTCATGCTTTGGAAGAAAAGATCTCACCTTCAAAAATCTGAGGGTTTCCTTTCTTGTTACATATTCTAAATAATTTTTAAAGTGGATCTCTTTTGAAAACTACAATTCTGATATTGATGGTTTCTAATCTGCATATTGGCTCTGACTTCATTTAAGATAGGTTTCTGTATATGCAGCAGTTGTTGGAAATTAAGATTGTATCACCTCCACTCAAACAAAAGTAACACAGAATCTTGATTGTGACTACTGTAGAAATGGCATTGAATCAGATTGTTTACTTCAGTTATTGTTGTTGATTTTATTGTGGGGAACAAACTAGGATCACAACGATGATTGTTGCATGTATTTGTTGCTTTTGATTTTAGATTGGATGATTTAAACAGAAACCTAATGATTTTCTTTCTTGATTCAGATTATGGACCAGCTACATCTTCTTGTTCAGAAACTAAAACTTAAGCAGATTTTCCAGCCCCCAATTACTGCTGCTGTAAGTGTTTTTCTCCTGAAGTCGCTCATTGGATGATTTAAGACAAAAGACAAAAACCTTTCATTTGATTGGTGCAATAAACTTCATAACTAATTCTTTGTATGCTTGCAACAGATTTTAGCAATTTTTATTGGTTGTGTTCCATTCTTAAAGAATTTTATCCTCACGGATGATGCTCCATTGTTCTTTTTCACAGATAGCTGCCTTATTCTCGGGTATATTTTTGTCTTCTTGTGTTCTTTTTCTTTTATTATTTTTGAAGCATTTTATCTGGTTGAATTATAATGGTGCACTTCTTTTTTTCTTCTACCATCAATAACAAGTACTATTATCCTGTTCACAGAGAGGCCATGATTCCATGTATTTTGCTCGCCTTGGGAGGTAACCTTGTTGAAGGTAAGATCTTTTTTCCAACTATATTTTTGTGTTCGTGGCTGATTACCTTTTTTTTATTGTCACTTTTCAACTTATCTAGCAAAAATTATCCATCTACTTATGAGTGGTAAGAAATTGGGGAAGTATTATCGATGCCACTTTAATTGGTGCAACGCCATCCTTGCAATTTTATTCTTAGTGTACATTTAATTCCAAATTTTTAAGATGACCGTTAAATTTGAACATGAAACTTAATAAGAATGAGTTGGTAGCTGGCATTAGTTATATGTTCAGACATCAATCCAAATAGCATCAGAAGAATAAAGAGAGAGCATATTGCCATGAGAAAAAAAAATAGGGTAAAGGAAAAAAAAAATTAAAAAAGTTTTTTTTTTTCTTTTTCATTATATAAGCATGATCTGCATGAGTTACAGACAAAAAAATTAATGAAACAATATTTTTTTCATTTTCAGGTCCAGGTCCAGGAAGCAAAAGACTTGGGTTCCGAACTATTGTAGCTATTATATTTGCACGGTTGGTCTTGGTTCCTCCAGTAGGGCTTGGAATTTACTTCTTAGGTGATAAACTTGGCTTCTACCCAGAGGGTGACAAAATGTTCAGATTCATCCTCCTCCTCCAGTACGCAATGCCCACTTCTGTGCTTTCTGGTAAAGTAACATGATACGGCCATACGCCGTATAAAAGTACATAACTTTTTTAAGGATTTTTTTTTTCTGTAATTTTTTTTAGCTTTATCTTCAAAGGTGATAGAGAAACATCATGACCGAGGCCATTGTGCAGGCACATTTTTTCTAAATGGGTATACGATTGTTTAAAATAGCTAACCTTTATCTAACTACTACTCTCAGGTGTGATTGCGAATCTACGAGGGTGTGGAAAGGAGTCAGCAGCTATTTTGTTTTGGGTACATCTTTGTGCGATCATCTCAATGACTGGATGGATCACTCTGTACCTGTCCATGCTTTTCTGAAGGACTTCATCATTGAGCTGGTAGGTGTATACTCTACTGGTTCAAATTTTGCTATTGATTCTTTCCAGCTAACCACCACTTCATAAAATTATTAAGAACAAAATTTATGATAGAATCGTATGCTACTTAATTCTGATCAAAGAAAATCGAACCTTGGCATTTCTATTTTTCCTGACAAATTTTGTATATTTCTCTGCTATGTGCAGGTATTGTTTTGTATAGGAAGACGAATTCGTGCTTTGAGATATCGCCTAGTATGGTTTAGAATCTAGATAGCAACCTCTATATATTGAGGTATACTGCTTTAATACCTGCGCAACCAAGTGGCTTCTCATATACTTGGTTGAGCGTGTATAATGGCACCTCTGATGAATGTAATCACAGAGGAGCTGATGCATATGCAGAGCTGGAGACTTTTTTCCACATTAAGATGATGTTCGATTTGGATGTTATGCTCGTATGTCGATTACTGATTAGTGTATATAGACTTAAGAGAGATGAGCTAGCTCGCTCGCTCGCTCGCTCATCCTATATGTCGCCATTCCTCTGTGTTTGTATTAGAATGTTTCTTTCCTTCTTTCTCACCAGTGTTTTTAAGTTCTATTTTTGCGAGTCGCATGCTCTGATGAGTACATAACAGGAACCAGAATAATGTAAATAATGTCCTGTATTTTATCTCATTAATCAACTGTATGAGTCTCTTTCTGCACTATATTGGGCTGCATTAACTTACCTTCTTAAGAAGATATATCAGTCTCAAATAGATAATTCTCCCGTTTGAGCTGATTTAGTTTGATCCTAATTTGTGAGATTTGAAATAAGAGGAACTTTGTTATTCCTTTTTGTTTAGCAACATATGGAATTGTTAACAGTAGTGGTATAAGTTAACATAGTTTGTGCCCACACAGAATTTGTTCAATGAATTTTGTTAAACATCCAAATTGCATTTATTTCCACCCTTAAATAATACAACAATCGAAATTGAAATCTCAGAGGTGCTTTCGAATGTTGTTTCATGCAAAAGATGCAATGAACAGCAAAAAAAAATGGCATCCTACAATCCCACTTTGGAGCTGTAAAAAAAAAATTTCTCAAATATATAACAATTGAAAATAAAAAAATATTGGCTACTGCAATATGTATAGGTTACCTACTTGGTGACTACACTATATCAAGATAAAATCCACTCTGTAAAGCAGTTCTCGGACCTTTCATGCCGAATTGCGATGCATTGCTAAGTGAAATACCGCCGAATTAAGAAGAGCTAGACTAAGAAGGAAACTTTCGATGGTAATCTTAGTGAAATACCGCCGAATTAAGAAGAGCTAGACTAAGAAGGAAACTTTCGATGGTAATCTTCAGGCCCGAACAATTTCCAGAATCCGAGCGAGTAGTAGCGAAGTTGAGAAAGATGTTCCACAGCAGGAACAGCTGCATAACTCCCCATGCTACAGTTTTGTACTTGGCAATTAGAAACATCAAACTTAGTTCCAAAATTCATGTCACCACACATTAAAGACCAAGCGGCTTCAAGCCTTTCCAGTAAATCAAGTCACTTTCCATGTGATAGTGTATGACATTTTCGCCTCGAAGAAACAAAACCTTCTTTAATCTTCTATGTGTATTTTATGTAACATGGCATCGATCTATCGAGAACTGATAAATATCATCTGAGCTATGCTCCTTTCCATAGATCCTATCAAGAGGCAACTTTCTCCTCAAGATCTTTCTGACTAAGCTCAGAGTGAAAGGGGATGAAATGTAAACCTGGATTCGTAAGAAGCTCCTCAATCACCTTGCCTCTCAACTCATTTTGACCTTTTGTTTTGGCTTGAAATCTTTAGGACCGATAAGTTTCGAACTTGTTGAGTTCATCTCCTCGGACAAATTCAATGCCAGTTCGAACTTCCCAGCCCGTTTTAAGTCGCTAATTAGAGCACGGTAGATATATATTGAAGGCTGTTGAGACTTTTTCATCTCCGAAAACATATTGAGCGCCTCTTCAACATGGCCGGCCCGTCCAAGACCATCAATTACTGCAGTATAAGTCCTTAGATCCATATTGATACCTTTCTCAAACATCTCTCTTGCAAAATCTTTGCAGAGACCAAACTTCCCCATTCTGCGTAGGCAATTAATAACCGTATTGTATGTAACTAAATCGGGAGAATAACCCAAATCTTTCATTTGCGTGAACTCAGAAAGCATTCGATCCACCTGACCTGATCTTCCCAATATTCCCAAAACTGTGTTGAATGTGACCACATTGACGTCAAATTGAATCTTCTTCAGCTCTTCGAATATCATCAAGCTTTTGTCAATTTGTCCAGAATCACCAACCGCAAACACGATCCTGTTCACGACAGTAGGTTCTCTATCACAAGTTATTTCCGATACATCCCTGATAAATTTGAGCAGTAGTTCCGAGTCATCAACCTTCTGAAAAGCCTTTGCAACATTGCAGTAAGAAGTAAAATCAGGGGGCACTTTCGAAGTTAGCAAATACTTGAATATCTTGGAGAACAAACTGAAATTGTTGGCCTCAGCTGCCAAGCTAAGAAGGATGTTATAAACATTAAGACTGACATGGGTCTGTCTATTTTGCAAATGTCTCAGCAAAGAAACAGCTTCTGCTAGATTACCAGAGCTACAGAGCATCTCGATATAAGCACTACATATATCTTTGTCCGAAATGTTCTTACCTTTTGAAGTAGAATAGAAAAGATCAAAATTGTTAGTAATCTCTCCATCATCATCAGAATCCCATGTCACCATCGATCGCCGATTGGTGCGCATATTGAAAATATCATGCGCAGCTGCAGCGAACGGTAAAAGACCATTATCAACAAGGTCGGCACACATGATACTTCTCTGCAGGTATGAAGAGAAAGTGAAAAGACATAACATCTATGCATGAATCAAAATAGATTTACACACTCAGTTGCTCAAAAGCAGGACAGATTTACAACCAGCAGGTGTCAGATGGCAATCAGATTCACAAGAAGTCAATTTGGCGTGTTAGAATCTCGGATTTGCTATCGATTTTTAGCTCAAAAAGTCGAACCTCGACAGGAAATGTCGAGTTTCAAACACGAAGAATTATGCCGTGAATGTAAGCTTTGATTGAAATAATACAAAAGAGTATCAGTGCTGGATTCTCAATAGCCAATTAATCCAAACTATCCTAAAACCGAGTTGCTTCGCTTAGTAAAATAGTGGGTTCTAGCGAATTCCTGGGTGATTATAAGTAAAACATAAGTAATGAATGAAATACTAAATTGGAATTTGCCTTTTTTTTTTTTCCTTCTAAATCGTTGATACATCAAATTGGCGCTTGTGGAGAACATTACCCAATGGAACACAAGTATTACTGAATCCAAAATGTCACCTTGGGCACAAAAAATTAGTTTTTTTCTTACTTTAATCAAAATCATAACCAATAATTTTACCATCAAATAATGAAAAAAAGAAAGAAACTGAAGAGAATTAATTACCCGAGAAAGGGAACAAGTGCGAGACCCATTACGATTTTGAGATCCCAAAGAGCTCCTTTCTCTGAAGCAACCGATGAAGAAGCGATTTTGGGATCGAAACCTAGCAAAAGACCCAATTCCTGCAATTGAAATGCGAGAAATGGATCGGAAAAGGGGAATTTGCGAGGAGAAACGCATCTCCCTCGTCGAATCGATCGCTGAGATCGCTCTCCCACAACCTCTAAAGCGAGAATTTGAGGGGGAAAGGGGGTCGCTTTTGAGGATCAAAGAGTGCGAAAACCCTAGCACACGAGAAATTAAATTTTCTCGGTAGCTATGTATGAATAGTCCCTGTACTATGGCGATATTGCAATTTCGTCCTTGTACTTTTACTTACTTTTTGTCCCAAAAATGATCTTTTTCCAACTCTGAAATAAATTACTTATTTCAAATATAATTCACATATAAAAGATCATTTTTTGAAAAAAAAAAATCAAAATTCCTTTACTTAAAATTATAATCCTAAATTGCAATAAAAATGACTAAATACATTGTTCTAGCCAAAACAAGCTTTAAGAAATTTTACAATGTTGAATCGTTCTCGCTAATAAAAAGCTCGAACCAACTCAAAAAGTTTAAACTAATAGATAAACCCTCTATATCACCATAATTTTTTCTCTTCCTGGTATCTGACATTTATTTAAATATTATTTTCAACACCTACTCATAACATGCAGTGAGACAAATTCAATACAATCGCAACCACATGTTAAGCTGTGACAAACATATGGCATAAATAATTGTCCTCAAACATTTTTCATTTAAAAATACACTTTAATTTAACTCCTGTTTCTAATGCTCCATTAAGATCAGCATCAGATTCTTGTTCTTAGAAAGAGCTACACATATTCCTCTCATTTTATCCTGAGGTGGAAAAGAATCACTTCCTTATGAGGCAAAGGAGTCTTCATACAATGCAAAAAAGTTCTCTTCTTTTGTTCCCACTGCAAACTCTTTCTCCATTCCAAATAACTGATCAAAAACAACTAAAAAATATGGTAAAAATCTGCATTGAAATCTGCATCATATCCGCCCGCGGCCTCCGGCGCAAATCCTCTCTCTTGAAGCCTCAATGGTTCGCTGTCGGCTGGATCGATCCCAACAACAAATACTGCACCAAAATCGACACGTCGGGCTCTCCGAACCCCACATGGAAAACCAAGTTCTCGGTGTTGATTGATGGAGGAGATCCCAAACTAAAAGAGTTGTCATTAACTGTGGAGGTGCATAGAAGAGAGCCCATATTCTTAAGGGAGCATCTTCAAGGAGTTGCAGTTGTTCCATTGAAGGAATTCATAGCGAAGTTTGTGCGCGATGACGAAGGCTCGAGATCGCTGGTCGAGGAAACGGGGAGTTTCCAGTTGAGGAAGAGGAGCTCAGGAAAGCCGAAAGGGTTGGTTGATGTATCGATTTCGATCTCTGAGGAAAGAGAAGGTTTGCCTCCAATTCTGGTACTTTTAGCCCTAATAACAAATATCAAAGATCAGTTAATTCAATATGAAAATTTCGACAGAGTTACGCAATCAAATAGTTTACTAACAACAGCAGCGATGTTTGGTACTCATCATGAGTCTGAAAACACCCTTCCCTTTTCTTTTTCTGTTAAAAGTGCGTTGCAGAAGAAAAAAGAGTGATCAAATCTCATAATGTCTTGCCCCACTAGTAAAATTCGATCAACTTAGAGCATGTTTTGCATCATTTCATTTCCGATCTGTTAACAGGTTACAATGCTTTCCTTTACGTTATTAGCGTGGAAAACAAGAGATAATAGTTACTTCTTTCTCTGAAAGAACTATGGCAACATTGCAAAGAAACCAACAACATCAGAGATCAGAAATGTAGCAACTAGACAGAATTTTAGTACCAATTTCTACTGAAGAAAAAACATAAAAGAAGAAACGATGCCAAACACAGGTTTAAATTTCTAAACTACAAATTAGAGCAAGCGTGATTACCTGAGATAACAAAGAAACATACATAAAAATAGTAATACTGATTTTTCTGTTATAATCTCTAAGTTTCAAACTCAGTTCACTCAATTGTCACATTAGTAGTTAAAACATGATTCATGCCTCTAGATAAGTTATTCTCTTTCAGATAACTAATTCAAATTTGCAGGTCCACAAGAGGGCTTCACATACTCAGATCACAAGACTGGAATCACACTAGCAATAGAAGATGGGCCAGTATACACTTACCCCACACAACCGCATCCGCCGGCCTTAGGCCAACATGGGGGCTTCAGCCAACGCAATTATCCATATACCAACCCTTTAAATCGCCCGAGTCCATCATCGGCATCAGATGCGAGCTTATACGGCCGGCCTCCGACTCCACCGCCGCCACCGCCGCCCTCATATACCGGCTTCCTCCCAGCTCCTTTCCCACCAACGGCTCGGTTGCCGGAGAGTTACATAAATATGCCATCAAGTAGACCTGCAGGCCAAAGCTCTGGGCCCACCGGACCAGGCTTTACTATGGGCCTCGGCGCTGGAGCATTGGCTGCAGGTGCTATGATATTTGGCGACGATTTCTTATCAGGCCCGAGTTTCCCTGCTGATCTTGGGGGTGGAAGCCTCACTGTCTCCACTGATCCTCCATTCTGATCTTTTAACTGTAAGATGCTTCAGAGGATGATTTCAATTGTGGCTTCTCAGTAACAAGAAAACATATGCTTTCTTGTAAATATTACAGCAATTAAGCAATAGCTTATGAAAAAGAAAAAAAGAGTAAACTTACCAATAGCCTTGTAGTTTCGTGAAATATAGTCCTTAAACTTTTCACTTAAACATCTTCAATCACTGAACTTTTCTATATTCTGCAATTACATCTCTGGCTCCATTGCCATCGAGCATCGTCATGTGCTTTGCACGTGACACCCATCATGTAAAACGGCCATTTTTAACCCCAATATCAAATAAACTAAAAGAAAAGGCCATTTTACATGTTAAAAAGGGATACAATAGTCATTTTACATAAGAAGGATCATGTGCAGAGCATGTGTTGTCAGAGGTTGGATGGCAGAGGGAGTGCTGAATGCAGTCTAAAAATCGTAGCAAAGTTGAGGGGCTGAAAGTTACAAGTGAAATGCTCAGGGAAGTTCAGGGACTAGTTCGAATATTTCACTGGTACAGGAATCATCTATACATTGCATCCAAATACGGGATGCACTGTAAATTGGTGATTTTCCATTAGCAAGAAAATGTGAATACAGTATAATTGCGTTCGTATAATTCTTTGGCAGATATTCTACTTACAATACATAATTTGGTAGCTACTTCTGAGTATTAAAACACCTGTTTTACAACTTATGCTCGCCAATCCATCTTTGGCGGCTCAATTCGATATTACAGGATAACGAATTGATTAATGGATGAACTTTGAGCAATATCTTTATTCTCCAAATAGGATAATCATAATATATTTCCGGAAACCTGGTTTCCTAGGTATAGATTCTATTCACGCTGCTGCTTCAAAGAGTTCTTCATTTCGCACACCAAAAACCCTTTGTAGGAACCTTTCAACAACTGACAAGAATTCATCGACTTTTTCTTCGTGAGGCAAGTGGCCGCAATTCTTGATTACTTCAAAGGTGGAGTTTGGTATAGCCCGTGACAGACGCTCGGCATTCCATGAAGGAACAAGTCGGTCAGTGTCGCCGGTCACTATCAGCACTGAATTGGATAAATGTAGTATTAATCAGCTATGAGCAACAATAGCATACTTGTTTATTCACGTGTATGAACGAAACTTCCTGTTTAACAGACTTTTAGCATTGATAGCCATATAGGATGGCTTTCATATTTATTCACATGTAAGAAACTCAGGATAAGTAGATATTAACAAATAAACAAAGTAAATTAGTTGCAAAAGGCTTGTAACTTTTACCAGGGCATAAGATCTCAGATAGCCTTTTAGAAATTGGTGGTTTCGATCCCGAATCCAAAATCATAGCTAAAGTATACTCCAAAAGAGCCGTTTCCCAACCCTTGGCTCTCAATGGCTGCACAATAGAATTTGTTCCAAATGAAAACTCCTATTTTACCTAAATCTCTCTTCAAAGTCAAGCCCTACTGATTTCTCAATGAGAGAGCTCACCTTTGTATAACCTTGTAGGACATGGTCGTTTACTTGGTTTGCATCAAACCATGCATTTCGAATCGCCACAATACCAAACTTATCAATGATCATTCTTATCTGTGACACACCAAAAAAGCCATCATAATTCCACTGCAGTTATAGGCAAAAAATTGCACAAATTAAAGCAAAAGTATATGCTCATGCCATACTAGGAAAGATTGCATCAATTAAACCACCAAGTGAATGGGAAATCAGGCACACAATAATTTCCCAAACAGAAACTGAATCTTTCTACCTCACAGTATCTAATGGTGGTGAAACAAAGAATTGATGTTACATGGGATCTATGCTTTATGAATTCAAAACATCAAGTGTCTTTCTATTTCTTCTGCTTACCAGCATTACAGCGAATGTTGATCGCAGAACCACCGACAAAGCTCTAGCGTAAAGTGTTTTAACCATATCTCTCATCCGTTTCACCATTTTTAGAGCAAGCCCCACAAGATTCATACATAACTGGCAAAAGGCACTCCAAATCCTCACAAACGGGTTCTCACGCGAATCCAAGTTTGAATTCTCATCTTTTCTTTTCTCTCCCTTGTCCACCTGATTCTCCTTTCGCATGAGAAAGGGAGCAACAATGGCTGGGGCAACAAGAATAAGTGCGGCAACCCTCTCAGGCGCTTCGAAGTATGTGTTAACTGCTACGAGGCAACCGGCTGAATGCCTGAGACCCCAATTCACCTTTCAATTTATAGAGATTCAAAAAGCAGGGCAGCCAAATTCTATAATACAAAAACTAAACAAATCCCAGACCTTATCTGAACTTTTGTGCATTTAAGACTTATGATTCTTACATCCTAACCCTACAACATGTTAGATTTCGAAAAATTCCATCAAGTTTTGTTAGAACTTAATAGTTTCCGTCAAATACGATATAAACATCCTATTAAGTAGCAAGATTTGATACAGAAGTACTTCAGGTCAAACATAGTGTTAAGTAAAAATCAAAACTTTAACATGGGTTAGAGTTCAGGTAAGATCTGCATAACTTGCGTATAAGGAAAATAATAGATTCATACTAACAAAGAACAATGCATCATACCCCATCAAAATGGCCTTTTGGGCACCCAATAAATCAATAAAAGAGAGCGTCGCAAGAACAGAGAAAGCCATCGAGTAAGGATTCAAAGGCATCGCATCGCCTCCGCCAATACCCGACTGCCCAAAATAGCTCAGCCTCGAGGTGAGCCCAAACGCCGGCCGATCGAAGGCGAGAACCTTCGAACCGACCACCCTCGCTAACGGCTTCATCACACGGTCCCACGAGAACACCGAGGCCCCAAAGCCATGCAACAGAATCAGGGGCAATCCAATCTTCCCAGCATCCGCCTCCTCTTCTTTGGCCCCATTGTGGCAAACCTTGTGGTGGATCTTAACACCATTGAACTCATAGAAGCAGCTATCGGGATCGGCCAACGCCTCCGGCTCCAGCAACTCCTCCTGATCGGCCCCTGCGACTTTCCGTCGCATCTTCGGCTTCGCGTGGCTTTCGCCTGCCAACTGTTCGGCGGATTGTCCCACTGAAGAGAACTAGAGTTAAGCATCACTCTTGTCACTCTTGTACAGGAAGAAGTGATAAAGGAAGCAAAATTGAGAGCTTTACCGGGGTACTCGGCGCCGGAGCCGCTAACAGAGGCGGCGGCTTTGCAGATGAATCGGAGGCTCATACGGGGCGGGGATCGGAGAAAGGGAATGAGAATTGTAGGGGGAAGGAGAGGAGGTGAAGAGGGTGGATTGGGTGAATAGGGTTTGGGGGAGAGGAGGGGGGAGTGGGGGGTAGGGATGAACATTTTTTCGGGGGACATGGAGAGGGAGAGGTGGTTAGAATAATTGAGGCGGGAAGGTGAGGGCGGGGGAGGGAATGGATATAAGAAGATAATAGATGAAGTCGGATGCGCGTTATTAATGCAAATTGTTATAATTAAAATAACTAAATATTTTTATGATTTACTTGAAAAAAATAAATTAAATTTTGAGTAAGAAACGAATCAAATTTTAAATTTTGTAAAGTTTAGTTCAAATATTTAAATCGGGGACGTAGCCACACTCTCTCATCTTCCCTACAAGCCCATGCAGCATCNTTAAATTTTGTAAAGTTTAGTTTAAATATTTAAATCGGGGACGTAGCCACACTCTCTCATCCTCCCTACAAGCCCATGCAGCATCTGATATATCCTCTCCATCTCCGGGTGCTCCCTATCCCCACTCACAAACACATGCACCGTTCTCCCCTCCCCCGCCGCCGCGCCGTCGACGCCGACGCCGACGGCCCCCACCTCCACCCAACTACACCCCGGCGCCGCCTTCCGCACGCCTCTCCTCCTCATTTCTCCTCGCACCTCCTCCAACCCCTCAAAGCTCCCCGCCGAGCCGTAGGCGTTTGCCAGCAACACCCACCCCCCACTCCCCGCCCCCTCGAACTCCAGCATCCGCCTCGCCGCCTCCTCCGCCATCCCTGCCTCCCCATGCATCCTGCACGCCGCCAAATACGCCCGCCACGCCCCCGCCTCGCCGGCTTTCTCCGCCACCTGCTTCGCCTCCTCCAGCCTCCCCGCCCGGCCCAGCATGTCCGCCGCGCACGCATAGTGCTCTGCCTCGGGCTCCACCGCGAATTCCTCCCGCATCCGCCGCAGCAATGCGCGCCCCTCCTCCACCATCCCTGCATGGCTGCACGCTGTCAGCGCCCCCAGCAGCGTCACCGCGTCGGGCGCCAGCTTCTCGACGGCCGTCATCCGATCGAACAGCCGTAGTGCTTCGCCGCCGCGCCCGTGCGACGCGTACCCGTCGATCATGATGTTCCACGATGCAGAGTCGTGTTCGGGCATCCGGTCGAACACGCGCCGCGCGTCCTCCAGCGCGCCGCTCTTCGCGTACATGTCCTCCAGCGCATTGGCGGCAAACACGTCCAACGAGCCGCCGCCGTTGTTGCCGAACATGCCGCTCGTCAGGAGGACGGCGGCCATCGTGACGGCGTCGGGCCAAATGGCGGAGCGCCGCATGTGCGCGAGGAGCCGCAGGACGCCGACGTTGTCCGCTGAATAGTGCAGAGCGCAGAGCATGGAGTTCCACGAGAAGAGGTCCCTGTCGTCGTCGGCTATCGAGGCGAAGACCTCTGTGGCGTCCCCCAACTCATGGCACTTGCCGTAGAGGTCCACGAGCGCGTTGGCGACCGAGGCCTCGCGGTCGTGCGCGGCTTTCACGGCGAAAGCGTGGACCTTTCGCCCGCTCCCCAAATCGGCCGTGGCGGTGAAGACGGAGAGGATCCCGGTGACGGTGAACTTGCTCGGGGCGACGCCCGCGCCGAGCATCCGGCGGAAGCACTCCAGGGCGGGCCCGAAGCGGCCCAGCTGGGCGAGCCCGTTGAGCAGGGCGTTCCAGAGGACGACGTCCCCGACTCGCTCCGGTCCCAGCGCGCCCGCCTCGCCGCCGCATTCGTCGAACAGGTGGGCGGCGTCGTCGGGGAGGCGGAGGCGGAGGTAGGAGCGGACGAGGGCGCTGGCGACGAAGAGGTCGCGGTGGAGTCGGGACTTGAGGAGGAGCGCGTGGAGGGCGCGGAGGTGGAGGTGGGCGTGGGGCGCGGGGAGGTCGGCGCAGGCGCGGAGGACGGGGGGGAAGGAGAAGGCGTCGGGGGGTTCGTCGGGGAGGGCGCGGCGGAGGCGGCGGAAGAGGTCGAGGGCGGCGGAGGGGAGGGAGTGGGAGGCGAGCGCGGTGATCGCGGCGTTGAAGGAGACGAGGTTGGGGGGGAGAGGGGAGGCGACGAGGGCGCGGAGGGCGAGCGCGGGGAGGGAGAGCGCGGAGTAGGCGGAGATGAGCGCGGTCAGGGCGGAGGGGGACGAGCGGAGCGCGCCGGAGGTCACGAGCAGCGCATGCACCGCCCGGGCCTCGCGCGGCCGCGTCCGTGCAGCGGCGGTGGAGGAGAAGGGCCGCGGCGGCGATCATTTTAGGTGAGCATCAGCAACTCATGCACCTTTTATTACCACAATGCTAACAATTAGTTGCTCTACACCATGATTTTGAAAGGAGCGCACACTGCAGTTGCGTTGTGTCGTACTTTTTTACACTTGAAATTGTCGCCAATTTTGGCCCATATGTTCTCGGCCTTTGGGCCGTATCGGCCCAAATTAGCGATCAACGGCTCTGATCTGTCCGATCGTTTAGAGAGCGAAGTGAGCATTGATCCGGCCTCCTCGCCCAAAAAACGCGGGCAAGTCGTAGTTCAAAGAAGAGGAAGAATTCGTTAAGATCAGAAAAATAAATAAAATAAAATAAACCGTCCCTAACGATTTTATTGTCATAAACGGAAATTTCTTTCCCATTCCAGAGAGAAAGAGGGCTCGGCCTCGCCGCCTCCGGGCTGCTCTGCCACCGCGACGCCGGCCATGGCGTACCGGAGGAAGCACGTCATGACTCGGTCCGCCACCTTCGTCGAGGACTGCCGATCCTTCCCCGATCCCGACGGCGACTCATTGTCGTCACCCTCGCTCGCAGCCCAGGCCATTCGTGCCTCCGCGGCGCACCGCCACTCCGCTTCGTTCTCCTCTGCCTACGGCAACTCCACCTCCGTCGCCGCCGCCTCCGGCCGCCGTAGGCTATCCCAGGTGCAGGCTCAATCCCTCCAATTCTCCGACCCTCTCATCACGATCTGGCAAAATCTGGTCTATCGGAACATTTTTAATCAAATCGATCTATTGGTAATAAGCTTCAAGAGCACGAAGGTTCAATTTCCTACACGGTTGAGACAATCTCTATTATACATATAACTTTGAATGTTAATTTCTATTTTTTTTAAAAAAAATGAATTTTGTGAGTGATGAATCAATTTTGATTGATCATAGAAAGGAAATTATGAACTGCTTTCATATGAAAATGGATTTGTAGAAGATTGCTTTTAACATGAAACTGGATTGTTTTGCCCGTGTGTTGATGCGCAGGAGTCTAACACCGTTGAGTACACATCAATGAAAAGCTTAACCGAGCCAAAGCATGGATTCTGGGGTGTTTTGGCAAGGAAAGCTAAAGCAATCCTCGAAGACGATAATGACAATGGTGTTCCGAATAAATCTGGAGATTATGGCACAGATCAGCCTCAAACACGTACCTCACCGACAAGTTTTCAGGTGAGAAACATCATGTATTTAACTCGACGAATAGTTCAAATCTCAAAAATAGTGAAATCACGATCGATTAACCTGTTACTGGGGTGTTTTTTTTCGCTCTTATGGCTTCTATTACAGAATCTGCAATCCAACTCATCCTCTGAAAGTTACCGAAAGCCGGAAAGCCCTGCATTCCAGAGAGGCTCAGAAGCAATAAAAGATATCGGGGGGCGAATCCGAAATGCCTTCGAAGTAATTTCTTTCAGAAATCTGTAAAAGCTAGTTTATTTCTTCAATATGCCAGTAATTTTACTAATCTTAATCACTAAATTATCATATCTTTATGAGTTTCATAACTTGTTTTCATATCCCAAGTGAAAAATCACCCTCTTTTTTACTTATATCAGGAGGGTTTGACAATGGTGGAGAACAGGACTGCTGATATTATTCAGGAAACAAGAAAGCTACAGATCGGAAGAAAGAACAGCAGTTCCAACTTACAGAATCTGGATGTCGATTCGCCGAATCTCTCTTCGAATCAAAGCGAACAAGAGACTCAACTAAAAGCTTCTCGCGACGTAAGGTGGCAACCATGTGTCGCTTAGTTACAAAGAATGATTGCATTAGATAATCTGTTTCTTGTTTTTTTTCCAGACATTTTGGTTTAGCAAAGTACTTTGATTACTAGGATTAATGATTTTTTGGACATGAAAAATTACAATCCTTAGTGTTTGTTCTTTAGTTGAACTCTTTTAGAAACATTCTTCCAATGTTTACTCTTTAGGATATGAAAGATTCTAATCTTCTTAGGGTAAAAAATACCTATGGTTCTTCCCTATTTGCAGGCTGCTTATGCGATGGCTGCGAAAGCCAAACTTCATTTGCGGCAACTGAAAACGGTGAAAGCCGACCTTGCTTTCGCAAAAGAGCGCTGTGCTCAGCTCGAAGAGGAGAACAAGATGTTGCGGGAGAATCGCCAAAAGGGTAACAACAGTGAAGATGATGATCTGGTATCATTCATATTCTTCTCCTCCTTAGCAGTTATCACTTGATCAGCTTCATCATTCTATCTTTGATGTTAAACTTACTTTTCCGAAGGAGACATGTTTTGAAAGTGCTACTTCGAACAGCCAAACAAAGCCCTTAAGTGATGCTATAGCTCGTTCCACATTTTGCTTCTTAGTTACCTTTTCCCTTCTTTTCGATCTCCAACCAGATAAGACTCCAGTTGGAAACACTGTTAGCCGAGAAGGCGAGGCTGGCGCACGAGAACTCTTTATATGCACGGGAGAACCGATTCCTCCGCGAGATCGTGGAGTTCCATCAACTTACCATGCAGGATGTCGTCCATTTTGACGAGGAGGACATCGAAGAGGTCGACGACGTTGACCCGATCGAAATGCTACCCAATCTCTCACCAATTCATACAGCTCATGATGTGCACTCTTCCGCCATACCGAGCCCTCCGTCTCCAACCTCTAATCCTAATGGACAATCATCTCCAAATCCCAGTGTTCGGTCTGGGAGTCCGATTAGCCCTCACTCTCCGAAACAACATGGCTTAGAGACTCCACCAGAAGAAACAAAGGTGATTCAATGAGGAATCTTTTATACAATTCAAAGGCTTGCTTGAATTTGCTATGACTCTTTATTAACACCCTTCTCAAACTGGCATGATTGATTTGTTTGTGCATGGGAAGTTGTATTCATTGTAAAACTGTTTGTAATTCGTTGTCTGATTCTTCAACAATAACTATTATAATAAATACTGATTTATTTTGCTGGCCTTGTATTCATCAAGTTCATAATCTGATTTAGTTTCTGGTGAACAAATAACTACTTAGGTTCAGTTTTCATTGATTTCATGTAGATATATTATCCAAGTGGATTCAGCCAAATGTGCACTAAGTCCAAACCGATATTATCAAATTTGTTGGATGTTTAATGATATAATAGGTCATACCCAACAATTGAACACATAAAGTTTACAACAGAACAAAATTTGAACAGAATATTAGCTTTAGCGAGCAGGTTGTTTGAGTAAAGCCATTTTAAAAACTAGCAACTTTTTCATTACATACCGGGCAACTGCAACAAGATTAAAATAGTGTTTAACAAGCAAATAACTTGATCCTTTAAAAGTAGTTCATAAGGGACCAACTGTTTAACAATGAGTAAGCAAAAGCTTGGTTAAATATATCCATCCAATCTGCCATCAGTATTATTCTTGGAGTTGTCGAACACGTAAAAGCAGGAAGAAAAAAAAAAAACACAAAGTAACATAACAAAAGGAGGACGTTAAAGCTCATACACTTCTCGGTGAGTTCTCCAAGGAGCTTTATTGCCAACATAAACATTTCCATGCTTCAAATCCTGCCAAAAAAAAAAGGAACAGACGTTACACCGCATATAGTTTTGCTTTTACTAAATGAGAAAAGTAACACAGAGCAAGAGAGGAAATGAGATTAATCTTGAAATTAATATAGTCAAGAAAAGCACAGAGCAATTCATTTAGTTTGGAGGAAACAAGGTGATAACAATATGTCTCATTTGGACCTCGAAACTTCTTCTTGTATCTTAAAATTCATGGGTTTTCAATCTTAGGACCATCGAACCTTCTAGACATGCTTGACCTATGTATAATCTAAGTTATGAAGCTTTACCCCAGATGGACCATTTCTGTTAGAAATTAACTATAACCAAACATGGCCTCGAAAGGTAATATCCTTCAAAGATTGGCTCACAATATCCTTTGAACCTCACATTATTCTTGCTTAAGCGAAAGCATGCCATTCTTCTCTACCGTTATCTAGTTCATTCACAAAATTTCAACATGTAATGGTGTCAAGTATACGATGACATGAATAAGCCTGTAGATTAGCTCTGCATCCTGGTCATAACATTGCAAATTACGCGATGAACACAATCATAAACACATCTTCAGTTTTACTGAACTTATAGCTGATGAACTTCAGTGTCAAGTATATGATGATATTTTTTTCCCATAACTTCTTGTAATTCCTACTCAAATATTTGAACTTACTGGGAGGACACCAAAAAAAAAAAGTCATTTCTCTCATTTTCTGATTATTTTCTCTCCTCTACCTAGGGCTTCAATGTTGTCCAAACATAATTCTGAAGTTGACAATGCGATCAATGCCCAAACATAATTCTGAAGTAAACTGAACCTACAGTAAAGGGAAAAAGGCATTGTTTCAATGGAAATAAATCAAAATCAAATCAAAATCTACGTGGAATGAGCCCTAAGTTACCCGAAAAATTGCCACTTTAAACAAACAAGGGCCTCTGGATTGTATTTAGCTTATTCATAGTTACAGAAACTCCATTAGAACACATCAATTTCTCCCTAACCCTAGAACCCATTTCACATCAAATTGCACATAAAAATGCGATTACAAATGCAAGAGGAAACAAATTTGCATCGACCAACCTAGTTTCCAGCAGAGGAGTACTCCTCCATGAGCTTCTTATCCCTCCTCTCCATCGCCACATCCCAAACATCGTTCCCAACATGCTTCGGCTGCAAATTTGGCCCAAAATCTCAGCTTTTTTCACATTTCGGACTCAAAATCACCGGATAGAATCCAAGACCAAAAATTCAGCAGAAAAATCCGGAAAAATGGAAAAAAAAAAAGGGGGAGAAAAGGGGATCTAACCCGTCCATGAGCGGCTTTGTGAATGTAGTATTGGGCGTTCCCCATCACGCACAGCATCCCCGCGATGATCCCCAGCGGAAGAACCGCCTCCAACCAAAAGAGCTTCGCCATCGTCAACGAGAGGAAGAGGAGGAAGAAGAAGAAGAAGGGATCGGGATTCTCCGGTAGGGTTTCGATCGATCGGGCTCTCGCTTTTGGCTATTCGCTTTGGTAGAAGGAGATTATGCACGTTAGTCCCTATCACTTTTTGTTTTTGCAAATCCCAATTCGGATAATGATTTTTTTTTGGTAAAAAAGTACGAAAATTATCTGAAACATAAATTATTTTAATATAATTATTCAAACGAACCTTTCATTTTTTTTATTCCAAAAAACTGTGCAATGTCTCTTATTTATCTAACAATTAATCATAAGATATTTCAACCAAGTCCGATAAGCCAAATAGTGCAACTAAATTGTAAAATAAAAAATTATCAATTTGCTACACTTTTTAGCATACAAAAGTTAGGGACTAAAGTATAATAATAATAATAATAATAATAATAATACAAATGAAAGTGGAAAGTTATTAGAGGCCCCATTGCAATTTTGGGATAGTACCGGGACTATCCCGTACAATTTGGGCCCATTCATTGTATCCTATAAAATCCAACGGGCCTTTTCCCCACAGCATTTACCACTTAACGGCCTATTATCGGCCCATTAACGGCCCATTAAGGGCGAACGTGGCCCATCTCGAGCGGCTCGAGCCCGCTCGTGCGCGCGGCCCCCGCTCCCGGCCAAGGCCGCACGTGCGCCCTCCTCGTAATCGCCGCAGGAGATGGGAAGAATTGGAGGGGCAGCGCTTGATCCGACGCGCAGGATCCGCTGCACCCGAAGCTGTACAAGAATTTACTGCGACGCCGACACGTGGCAGATCGTCGTTGGAGACCACATAGTTTTCACGCCAAAATCCCTAGCAGGGAAAAAAAAAAAGAACGAATAAAAAAAAAATGATTGTGACGGTGCGATCACCCTGGTCTCATCAATCTTTCATGCGGCAATTGATGCCATATTCTCACTAAATTTATATTCTAAAAACTATTGGAATGATAAAAATAAACGAATATGAATACATATAAAATTTAACAGGTACAAATATAATATCAAGAGATTTACACGAATCATGAAATGGTGACACTCGTGCCCTGTCTAGATATTTATATGAATTGATTAAATTCTTTATACAGAGCACGTAATTTTTATTATTCAGATCCAGCTATTATTTATTTTTAGGAGTATAATTTACTTGTTACGAATGGATAAAAAAATAAATGGTAAAAGTAAGAGACTAATTTTAACCGCTAGTCATGTGGACTCGATGTATAGTTCGAATCAATCAATCAAGTGAACCGACCAATAGCATGCAAGTAAGGGGAAGTGTACAAAACACTTTTCGCCACTACAAGAAGCAATGGAACATTGCCACGTGTCTAGGTTGTGGAAAGATTCTACAACCTGTTGCAATAGGGAGTTCCCATTCCTTGGCCATTCTCACTACTGCTCACACAAGGCAGTGACCGGTGAGGAAACACTCACACTATTTTTGAGCTCTAAATAAAGCTTTGGGAGGGGTGGTAGGTAGTGTGACAAGTGCTCCTACATTCGTGCTCAATAATGGTTTATTTTATTAATTATTTATTTTATGTGTTGTACCATATATAGTCCGGCTATTATACTATTGATAACCCTAACCGTTTTCTGCTATAGGATTTTCTGTCGTCATATCTATTACTAGCTTAGCAGGATATAAGATGCGGCTTTCCAGCGCTTCCTCCAGGGGTGCGTTCCCGTTCTTGCAACCAAATCAGTAGTGAAGCTTATCCCTTTGACTATTTCCATCCATTAGATCATACTATTTAATGAACCAGCCACTTAACCCCAAAGAACCACTATTATCCCAACCGCACATCCCTTGATCTAAGGGCCGAAAGCCCACAAGCACCGGTGACTTGTGCTATTAATAATACAGTAGCCTATTTCTCTCTGTATATATACATAATACTTCTAGAAGTAAATAGATGCATTTACTTCTGCATTATTTGCAATAAAGATGTATCCTAAGCAACAATCAGCATTGTTAAACATAATCTACAGTATTGAAACTTCAATCGACTTGAATTTTAAAATTTTCTAACATTATTTGCCTAGTGATCAAGTCTTTCCAAATTCACCTTACGTTAGTCATTGAAAATAGTCAATTTTAGGTCCACTTAAATAATAGATAAATAATATCGAAAAATTATAAAATTCTGGTTTTAAGAAGTTTAAATAGTTTAGATTAAGTTTAATGGCGTCTAAAACAAATTTTACCAGGGCATTGTTAGTTAATAAGAAGGAAGTTGACTGTGCACTGTTTATATCACTTATTTGGAGCCTTCGCAAATAATTGAATATTGTCAAATTTCATTTGGTGTTATGATCAGTATTTTCCAATAATTGAATAATTGAGTATTTTTAAAAGATTAAACACTAAAAGAAAATCCATCTGGAATCTATACCCTACAGCAGCATATACTTTTCGACCTCAGAATCTCATTTCTATTTCTCTCCAACTTGAACTCTAAAAATTTCAACTACTTTGAGTGCTACAGTGGTAAATTGCTGTATGGTAAGTAGTCAGAAGCTGAATCATGAGAATAAGGGCCAAACAAGCTCCAACAAAAGGAGGGAGAGAGTCACATAGGATCCAGTTATTATGTTTGAGGTGTAGATGATGTGTGTGTGTTTATGTGTGTGTGTGTGTGTGTGTGTGTGTGTGTGTGTGTGTGAATCAATAAAGTTCTTAGTTGGGGGAAGCAGTGGCCCATTGTGGCAATCTCCTTCACATTTTCTGTCCCCTGCCCCCCTCCTCCAACGTGCACTGCCGTATACTTTTCTATTACACCACAAAGAGAATCCTATGCTCTTTAGTTTCACCTCTCTCTCTCTCTCTCTCTCTCTCTCTCTCTCTCTCTCTCTCTCTCTGTGTGGAAATTATTGTTTGCACCCGGTGTATATGTACATTTTCATGCGCCGCACCCTGTAGTTCGACAGTCGTGATCTGCAACATCGAAAGAAGCTATATATAAAGAATCGAGTCATCCGAAGAATTAATAGCACAAAAAAAGTCATTATTTGATTTGTAAAGAAATCTACATTCATATTTTTTAGGAACCGTAAAATGTATCGAATAAGTTAGATTCTAACTCATTGGCCACACATATTCTAAAGTTAGAAATGTTAAGGACATAACTTTTGAGGTATATAGAGAATACATGCCAACTATTCTAAATAGTGGTAGCACATTTATAATAGAATTTACGAGTGCAGTGTATGAGATGTGTACTTTTGCACTCGATACGAGAAATTAATAGTTTCTCCTCTCTCTCCTCTCTCTCTCTCTCTCTCTACCCCCATGTGTTTGACAGTGTGGCTGGTTACTATGTGGTGCTAAAAACAATTGATATCTGAGTCTTGTTTTACTCTCATTGTACTAATGTTGCCTCTATATATGTTGAGGAGTATATGGTGGTGATACTCTTTTGGAACTTAGCTACTCACAGTGCACAAATTAAACAATTCAATGGTGGGTGTTGAGAGGAAAAAAAAGAAAATGTTGCTGCATCATGTTCCCCATGGCTCTCCATTTCATTTCCAAAACTGGTTTTCAATCCAACATTTTCTTTCTCTTTTTCTTTTTTTGCACTTGTATATACCTTTCACATTCTCATTATGTTATTTTGGCATTTTGTCATGAGTTTGGAACCCGTTTGGACTAAACGTACGGAAATTTGATAGATGATGAACGAGACAGGGATAGTTAATGGGGTAAGATTTTAATACAGGAATTTGGAGTAGGTTTTGTGTGCTATTAGGAGGACAGAGGCTTACATGCTCCTAAGCCGTTTTCGACAATGGAGCTTCCGAATCGACGATCGGCTCTGTTAGATTTGATCCAGTATATTTAAAGTATTTAGAAAATAAATATTGCGATTTTTCGATATCATTTATCTAACGATCAAAATGGTTCAAAATCTACAATTTTAATGGTTGATATATATTGTTTGCAAGTTTAACGGTGTAGAAGTATTCAAATCAGATAAAATTTTGATAGAAAATCCTTTATGCTATTTACTGCAAAATTAGTATTTCTGATTGAAAATTTTAGTATTATATCATCACTTTCTGTGAGATTTTTATTTTCAGCCGTTGATTTTGAACTCTTTCGATCGCTAGATAAATGATCTAGGGAGTCGAGTAGGTTTGGAATTGACTCTGATATCACAGAACTTAAGAAGATAGATTCGATATGAAATGATTTAGGAATGTATTTAATATTAAGAATGTAACACAAATTAAGCTATTGTTTATAATTCATTATATCATATAATATATATATCATGCATATATATTGGTATTTCAATTTATTTAATAGGGAGAAACGAATTAATGGATAGAGATTCAACTTTGTTAGATATGTTTCGAATTTTAGAACTGCAAGATTTTCTAACCCTATTATGTTTTGGTTATCTTATTAAGTTTAGATTATATCTAATTTAATTAAGATATTCTTAATTTTAATGGATTTGTATTCCTAATCGTATTAGGATTTAGTTACTATTATAAGTATACCATTTATTTCATTAATTTGGTGTGCCAGATGAGAAAGAATATGAATATATTTTTGAAATTAGGATTTTGCAAGAGTGACATATTTTGTACACCATTTTGATAGCTACTATTATAAGTATACCCTTTATTTTTTTAATTTGGTGCGCCAATATGAATATATTTTTGAAATTAGGATTTTGCAAGAGAGACATATTTTGTACATCATTTTAATTATAATGAAAATCTCTGCTACGTCTTCATAAGTCAGTGACCGAACCACGTAAATAGTGTGTTTTATTTTTCTTCTCTCTTTTTCGAAATTTTTTGATATTTTCACGCCCGATGAACTAGATCTTGTCCGTCTTTGTCATGACAAACTCAAAATCGAACCCCATGATATCTCGCTTAATGGTATGTATGTAACGCAAAAGATTAGTCATTAAAAGTGATTATTCCCTCTACATTGAAGGATTGCAAGTGGTAAAGATTTTTTTTTTTTTTTTTTTTTTTTTTTTTTTTNTGATTGATAGAAATTTCCCTTCATTTCATGATTATTTTTTTTCCCTCAATATTAACTCTCTCTTCAATGCCTTTTTTCACCTAGAAATTGATCTTCTTTGAAAGGAGGGAAAAAAAAAGAAAAAGAAAAAGAAAGAACATTTCAAATAGTTGAAACTAACTAAAGGTTAACTTAATTGTGACAATTTTGAAGAAACTCATGAAACTAAGGGAGGGGAAAGTGTAGGTTTTCTTTTTTTGTAGCTTGAGCCTTTTTCCAAATATTTCATGTGAGGACATTTAATGCCCAAGATACAACAAGCAATTGCATATGGCCCTTTGCTCCTCAACCATTCATCCCTTTTGTACAGTTGTCTCCTCAAAGAGTGCATGAAGAAGACACAAATCATCGCAATGCATGCCTCTAGAACCCTAATTCTCCACATTATACCCTAACTAAACCTCTCACAGGTTAAAATTAGTGAGGTGTATGTTATAATTTCGCAAAAATGTAGACCTAAGTATACAAGATGTCTTTTTATATATATATAGAGTCCGGCTGCTCTGCTATCGATAGCACCAAATACTTGGTGTTATCAAGTTTTTTACCGTTAGATTAATCCTTTTGATTATTTTTACCCGTTAGATTATACTATTCAACCAACCACCCACTCAACCCTAGGGAGCCTATATTATCCTAATCGCACATTTCTCAATCCAAGAACTAAAAAACTAATAGCATCAATAACTTAGTGTTATTGATAGTACTTCAGCTTAGTTCTTATATATATATATATATATATATATATATATATAGAGTTGAGCTAGAATACTATCGGTAGTAAACGAGCCGTTTTACTACCGATTTGTTTTCGATGATAGAGCTTCCAAATTGACGATCGGCTCCGTTAAATATGATCTAAACCATTTAAACTACCTAGAAATCAAATTTCACGCACTTTCGATATTGTTCTTTTATCCATCAAGTGAACAGAAAAATGAATGGCTGAAAATGAATATTCTTTAAAAAATGATGATAGGAGTCTTGTAATCAAGATCAAGAGTATAGATCTTGTTTTAAATAGTTTAAAGAATTTTCTAACAAAAATTCAATTGATTTGGATATCTTTACGCCGTTAAACGAGAAAACGCCTCTTATCGACCATTAAAATTACAAATTTTGAAACCCTTTGATCATTAGGCAAATGATGTCGAAAAGATTTGAAATTTGATTTCTAAACACTTCAAGTGGTATAGATCATGTTCAATGGAGCCGATCGTCAATTTGGAAGCTCTATCATCGAAAACAAATAGGTAGTAAAACAGCTCGTTTACTATCGATAGTCTTCTAGCTCAACTATATATATATATATATATATATATATAGAATTATGCTACTATACTATCAATAGTACCAAGCCCTTGTTACTATTGAGTTTTCGGCCGTTGGATGAAAGGATGTGCGGTTAGGATGATAGTCGTCCCCGGTTAAATTGATAGTGGTCCCCTAGGGTTGAGTGGGTGGTTGGTTTAATAGTGTAATCTAACGGGTGGAAATGATCAAAGGGTAGATCTAACGGCAGAAAACTTAATAGTACCAAGGGCTTGATACTATCAATAGTATAGTAGCCGGACTCTATATATATATATATATATGCATTAAAGTTAGTATATTATTTTGAAGTAAACCTTTTACGATGAAATGGTTGTTTGCACCATCGTACCAATTCAATCTACTGGTCGAACGGATGATGAGTATTGCAGTACAAGAAGTCGATGAAAACATCTATAGATCACCACCGTTCGTGGACAATAATTCCTTATGTTTATATTTTGAAGGTCATATATATGACTTAATTTTCTTAATACATTAGCCAACACCAAACCTAAGAAAGAGATATGTTAGATGTGGCTCGAAATTGATAATCGACTTCAGTTTGAAACTTCGACTCACTGATAATTTCGCGGTGCGACATTTGAAAATAAATTTGCGAAAGAAAAATGAATGTCTGTGGTGGGTAGCGGGCGGCTCCGTTTCCCACAGTATGGATCGGATCACAATCCATTAAGAGTTTTTTTTTTTTCTTTTTTTGCCCTCGAGGCGACAGATAGATATTGGTTGTACTCCGAACATTGTATTCCTTTTTTTTCGATAATAAAATTTTCTCTTTACTCGCCCGTGATTTTTCCAGTAAAAATTTTTTCACGTAAATCTGTATATTTTTTTATTTTTTATTTATAATTTATTTATTTTATATTTATTATTTTTGTTTTTGTTTGTGCGCTCGTGCGTAACAAGATCTACTAATTGAGCATCTGTTGTATTTGTATTGATATCACTTCTTACTTTTTTTTTCTCTTTTTGCAGTCAATTGTTAGGAAAAAAGCCTTTCATCTTTAAAAATGCCAGCAAGATTACTTTGATGAGGGAAAAGACCTCTCACAAACTTTTTAAGTACAACAAGATATGTAGAAATTCAGGCTCCAATTGTGTACAACTCCCATGCGTAGCATTGACCCTGTTGCTAGATTTTAGTGGGATTAATCCGTGCCATCTATATCGGATGACGCAGATTATTTATACTATAAAATTCTACGCATTGAGTTATAAAAGATTTATTTTCTAAAAATTCAACTCCTAATCTTTTTGAATACGAAAAAGAGTATTGATACGAGGAATCGAGGATACCCAAATACTATTATTTTAAGCTACTAATATACCGCGCATAGATTTACCTGTAAAGTACAAATGAGCACATCTTAAGTAATAATAGAGAGTACTAAACACAAGTCCATAGCAATTTACATGGTGTGCATTTTTCTCTCTCATGCTGTGAAAAGTCACATGAGGACACAAGAGATCCCCCCTTAAACTCAAGCAGCTGAACAAAAACACACAGAGCCACATAATTTGGTGAAACCCATTAATTTTTTACTGTTCCCATTTAGCATAACAACAAGTTAACATGGGTTTCCTTTTTCTTTTTTTCTTTTTTTCTTTTTTTTTTTTTGGGGTTAAAAAAAGAAAAACAAAAGAAAACAAAAGAGCAAATTAATATGGGGTTGCTAGGTTGCCCACATTGAGAAAGGGAGCTGTAAGCCTCCTCCTCCCCTGCACCTAAAAACAGCACCTTTTTTTTTTTTTTTTTTTTCNTTTTTTTTTTTTGGGTTCCTACTACCTCACCTCCATCCTCCTCTTCTTCCCCACTCCTTTTTCTCTTCTCATCTCCCTTTTTCTACAACCATGGCTGGTTTATACAACCACAACTTCTCCCCTGCAAGAGTTCTCTCCCCACAGATAAGGAGCACACAAGATATAGGCAGGTAGATGAAGATGTATTGGGAGCATCAAAAATAGCTCCTTTTTCCATCACTTTTTTGTGATTTAGATGCTGTTTGGTGATCCTGAATCTTGGGTTTTTCTTATTATTATTAATTTTTTATTGGTTTGTAGTCAATACTTGGCTGAGCTATTAGCAGAGCATCAAAAGCTTGGGCCTTTCATGCAGGTTCTTCCAATATGTAGCCGCTTGTTGAATCAAGGTGGGAGCTTTACTTTGATTTCTATCTGGTTTTGCTTAGAATTGTTGTTTTGAGTAGTTGATCATTCTTTGTACTTGGGTTTTTCTCTTCTTTTTTTTTTTCCCCTTCTTATTTTGTTACTTTTTTGCTTCTTCTACTACTTGATTTTTGCTGTAATTTTTGTTTCTGTTTGTTTGATTTCATTCAAAGAGTGTATCTTCTTGCATCAAGTTTGAGAATTGGGATTCCTATTTGATCATTGTAGTTGTTTTACTTTTGCTCCTGAGAGACCTGAGATGTCCACACTCTCTGTGTTGACCATTCTTTTCTTTATCTATTTATGCTTTGTAGTTCTTTTTTGCCTTCTTTTTCACTTTTTATGATCTTAATTTGTTGGTGTGATGTTTTGATTCTAGTATATTCTTCAACTTGGATAAAGTGGGCATTCAACCTTTTCTCCTCTTCCTTTGCTTTAGTATCTAACTATTGCTTTTGAATCTGATTCATTTTGATCTTAATTATCAGTTCAGAATAGTGTAAGATTGATTTGGATGATGGAAACATGGCCTTTCATTGGAGTAATGTGTCATTACTCATAGAACTTACAACTTTGAAGGCTTTTCAGAGAATGGTTTCGGCAGAAAATGGTCTCATAGAAATGCTTTGCAATGGTTGCTGTCGACTGACCATGCGCCCTTACCGAGCTTGCCTTGTGTAGATCATGGAGTAACAGCTATGTTAAATATAACATTGTAAGAAAATTTTCTTGAGAAAAGGATTCATCTAATATTTTTGCGAATCCCTTGATTCATTGTGGTAAGCTCATACAAACAGGTTGGAAACTCACTATGGCTCCCAATATCAAATAAGCATGGAATATTTAACTGGAAATATAAAGAAAAAAAAACAAGTCGGAAACAAGTGCAGCAAATGCTTATCGCTGATTGTTTCCGGTTCTTTATTCGAGCTGTATATTGGCTGTGTTTAGTCCTTCATAGTTGTTTTTTTTTTTTATTCTTACTCTCATTAGTGTAGTCCATGGACTACAAAAAGTGAGCATGCTTTAATTCTACCGTATCGAAGATGCTTTCGCATTTCTAGCTAGCAGGTAAGATACTGGTATGAGTTGCGAGTCAGCTTATTTTTATTTCGATCTTTTCTATTTACAGGTTTTAGTTTGGTTTAGCTGTTGTGGTCTAGTAGGGATAGCTGAAGAAACTGTTTTGTTAAATTTCCAATTCTATGTGATGGACATTCGTCAGTTTAACTATTTGGGCATTTACATTCTACGATCTTTGGCTTGCGTGATTCTTATGTTGATTTCGGCAAATTATATTTATAGCTAACACTTTGTATCGGATGTAGATCTTTAGAGCTTTATCTTGAATCTGCATTGTTCAATCTCCTAAAATATCCAATATATGATATATTTTTCCATGTTACATTATGTGCTAGCAGAGATCATGAGAGTCTCGGGAATGACCCCAAACCATGGATTTGGGGACTACGACAGGCTGCAACGGGGAAGCCCGAGTCCGTTGTCTTCATCGAATCATATGTCGAATCTTAATGGGAACGGTTTTTCTGATTGGAGCGGCCTCCCCCAGGAGGTAATTATAAATTTTCGACAATTCTCATTACTTTATGTTTTTCTCTTTTTGGGTACAATGTAAAAATGCATGTTATCATCAGAAGAATTGCCTCTTGTGAACTGTAAAATCAATTTAATGCAATAAAATAGATCTATAAAATGTTGAGGTTAATTTCCTAATTAGTCCCTAATTGCTCTCGATGCCTAAAAAATTTGATCTCTTATTAATAAGCTACCTCATATTTACTTTTTTTACCTTTACTATCTCCACTTTGGATATGTCTTTTCTTAATTTTCTTTTGCCATTTTATTTTCAAAATGACTAGTTAGCTCGCATGTTCTAGTGCACTTCATACATGTGTTAAAAGTTGTCCTCTTAACTAGATTACAATGATTCTTCCCGTAACAAAGACCATTTTCTTAATTGTTTATCAGAGGCTAGGTTTTCCTCAAGGAATGAATATGGAATGGCAAGGAGGAGCACCGCCAAGCCCGAGTTCCTACATTGTGAAGAAGATTCTCCGATTAGAAATTCCGGTGGACGCTTACCCAAATGTACGCCTTTTTGTTCCGAAAAGAGACCAGTTATGATATTGGTTTCAATCTTCTTCTTACTTTGTTTATATTGCGATCCAGTTCAATTTTGTCGGACGGCTTCTCGGGCCAAGGGGAAACTCGCTGAAGAGAGTCGAAGCCTCTACCGGTTGTCGCGTTTACATTAGAGGAAAGGGCTCGATAAAAGATCCTGGCAAGGTGACTGAAATTTTCTATTTTCTATTCAGATGATATTGGTTTTTGGAGTCAAATATTCACTTTGGCAGCAGTTTAAGTAAAAGCATACTCCTTACATAGAAAAACTTATATATGTGGGATTATCCTGCCTTTTTATTAATAAAAACACTAGTTCCTTTCACATATGTAAGCTCCGATGGCCCTTTCAGGGCACTCTTCATATTTAGTTGTTTTACTAACGAAAACCAACTCTAGTCATTATCACATATTGTTCTCCTCATCCGCGCCATGCTATTAAAAAAGATTTCTTGTAAAAAAGAAGAAGAAGAAGAGAGATTATGAGGTTTGAAAGCATCCAAAACTGACTATGTTGAAGATAATAAGAAACAGAAAGAAGGGACGATAGGTGCACATGCCATGATCTCCGCTAGTATTTTGTATATATGCTTTGAACAAAGGTTTCTTGTTCCTAGCATTTAAATTACTAGTTAAGTATGTCATTGCTGGGTCGATCTTTTGAACTGCTTGATCAGGTTAGTGTTCTGCCTTGTATTTTAGGAATCTTAAAGCACTACATGATTTTCTCGTATAATTTTTTGTAATATTATGTGCTTATTTTACTTCTTTTCAGCATGTGGCTGAAAATTTTGTTGTCATTCTCTCTCTCTCTCTCTCTCTCTCTCTCTCTTTCTCTGTATTGAAGGAGGATAAACTAAGGGGTAGACCTGGTTATGAACACTTGAATGATCCACTGCATATTTTGATTGAGGCCGAGTTACCTGCCAATGTTATTGATGCAAGGTTGAGACAAGCACAAGAAATTATAGAAGAGCTGCTAAAACCAGTGGTAACAGTTTTGTGATCCAAATATCCTTTCACCTTTTTTTATTTCTTTGCTTTGTACTCTGACCTATACTCTTGTTCGATCTTCGAGAACGGCAACTTGTTCTAATGTTTGCCTATTAGCCTGAGAATGTAAAATGAATACACTTTGTGTGCTTTAGCACTGTGTCAGAAAAAAAAAAAAAAAATTGAGGGAAAATGTTCAGATACTTGCCTACGAGAAAACTGTTTAGTTGGTAGAGATTGGTTTAAGAAACTTTGCGCATCGCAAACCTCAGATTCTTTGTTATATTTTTGAAACAGATTGAATGATGCATTACCTTTTACAAAAAGGCTTTACATCTTTCGCATACTTTCAGATTGAGAAAAGAACAATGGTGAATATTTCTGCGATAAATCTACTATCCTAGTAAGTGCTGAATAGTAAAATGAGCCTTTTTATTGGCCCTTGCTTCAATAACTTCTCTTTTTCATTGGCCCTTCCTATTTGATCTTACTTTGTTTCTACCTTCTTGCTTGTGATGTCACCGTCTCGGTTTCACGCATCTGCTTTAGCTTTTTTCTGAAATTCTCGACAAATTCTTTTACAGGATGAATCACAGGATTACTACAAGAAGCAGCAGCTGCGAGAACTGGCTATGCTAAACTCGAGTATGCGCGAGGAGAGCCCCCACCCGAGCGGCAGTGTTTCTCCGTTCGGCAACAGCGGCATGAAACGGGCAAAGACGGGGCGGTAGAGAGTCACCTTTCCTTACCTGGAAATCTTCAAGAATCTACCTGTGCAAATCCATGCATGCGGATCGTTGAGCTTCTTGATACTAAAGAATGCATGGAGTGGGACTCCATAACTAGCTAAGGTGAGTAGTGGAAATCTTTTCTTGACGGGGTCGAAATCTTCATGGTTTCATGAGTCCTGGTAGTGTTCTTGTAATCCTACAACATTCATTCTATTCGTTTTCTACTGTTAACTATGATCTACATGAACTTTCAAAAATAAAAAAAAAAGGAAAAAAAAGAAAAGAAAAGAAAAAGAGAGACTACTATCTATATGTTATGGATAGGAGATCTTCTGACAAATATGAACAACACTGAGAGTTACTGCCTTTTTTTTTTTTTGTTATTTAATCGACTTTATGTATGTTAGAGTGTAACTTCTGGACAATTGACTACTTAGCTAATTGCGAGTATTTGCTTTGCTTATGTAATGATTTCCGTGCCTTGTTTAGTATGTGGTGGTGTTGATGTTGCGGCTTGCGAGCCTAATTTGGTCATTCTTTCTCTTAGGAACACAAATTGACTAGACCTGGTATGGAGAACAGTTTCTTGTTAATTTTTTTTTAAAAAAAAATTTGAGCTTCTGTTTTTTGGCCCAGAAACCACTTGAGCTTCATATCACAGAACGAGATTCAGATTGCTTTTTCTTTTTCCGTTTTGGCAAAAGATGAATTGTCGAAGTTCCCTACAGTGATTGATCTGCCGCCCTGTTTTTCGGCATTTTGGGCACTTCCTTAAAGAGGTGCAGAAAATTGAAGAGCAACACCAATATCAATAGCATTTGATGTGTATGCGTGGTTTTCTTAATGCTAATCCGATACTGCGGTCGGTATCTGAGTCTATAAGACATAGAAACTATACAAAATTCAGCAAATATGTTGATAAAATCATGATTCTAACAGATGTCGACAATTCCGAGCTATGTTAGGCTTAAGCTGCAAAGCCACATATATGGTTGTTTTTCCACCTTGTAGCACTTTTTCACTTTGCCATTATTCATTCTTTGGTCAGTTTTTTTCTCTCACAAAATAATGTATGCAGAGTAATGTGAATCAATGGTCTGAAGTTCAGATAAAATGGATACCAGGAGGCTTCTCAGATTTGTGTTTGGATCCAGTGCGGTGACGCAGAAAATAAAAGCTCATAATTTTGACATCTTCCTGCTTCCTTTAACAGATGACCTAGATTGTAAATGCAGAACCTCATGTTAGATTATATTTATGCATGGTTATCTCCACATAAGAATGCCAATTAGGGTTATCTCATCTTCAGAATGTACAGATCGTAACATGTTTACACAATCACGCAAGAAACGAGCTATCTTCGTCATCGCGGAGCGACTGTCGCGCTAGGTATATTATTATCCACATGGTCGCTACCAGAGGGATCCGACGAGGTAAAAGGATTTTCAATCATCAAAGATGTCGAAGAGGATTTGGACATCTTATTCGAACTGATTTCTGAATACTCTGACGGATAAACGTTGGCGTCAGGCACCATCCTCCATATAGATTCTAGTTCTCTCACCACCTCCGACATTGAAGGCCTCGAGTCGGTCTCCTCCCGACAGCATTTGAGTGCGAGCGACAAGAACTTCTCGACGCATTCTGAAGGGTAGAAGCTCATGTTGCTGTCGATGATTTCGAACATTTTACCGGATTGGCAGGCCATGGTCACCTACAAGTAGAGAATACAGTAGTTATTGTTAGGAGTGATCATTATTGTTTCGGTCGTAAGAAGGGTAAGTAGGGTTATGTATATAAATATATGTAACATTGAGGTTTTTTTAAGAAGGGAGTATGCGAAATCAAGTTCTCAACCTCTCTAACAATGTTTTTGCCGTGCACAATTGGTTTCATCCCCGTCAATAATTCCAGAAACACGACGCCAAGGCTATAAACGTCGCTCTTGTCGGTTAACTTATGAGTTAGGAAATATTCCGGATCGAGGTAACCCTGCGAAAGAGGATTATTGTGAGCCGAAGATCAATCTCCGAGGTTTAAGTCAACATTTAATCAGCTTAAGTAATTACAGCTATAAGCCACACTTACAGGGGTGCCCTTGACAACAGTGGATACATAACCAGGTAATACTCCTTCAACATCTGGGACCGGTGCGAGCCTCGATAGACCAAAATCGGCGACCTTAGCAACAAACTTCGAGTCCAGCAATATGTTGCTGGCTTTAATATCACGGTGGAATATCGGAGGATCTGCTTCGGTGTGTAGATAGAGGATACCCTTAGCCGAACCCAATGCGATGTGTAATCTCATAGCGAAATTCAAAGGCTCGGTCGCTTTTGCTGCAAATAAAGAATAAAGATTTTACTAATTGTTGCAGCACAAAATCAATTCCTTATGATTTTAGGTTAATCACAGTATTCTTTTATCTCGAGACAAAATGCGCTTCGTATGCAAAGGGCGATAAACTTGCGGGAAAAAGAATGAAATGAAACCAAGCTGATAACCTTACCTGAAAGATGATCACGCAAACTACCATTTGGCAGGAACTCGTACACCAACATCTGCGACGCATACAATGACATCAAAACAAATATAGAAAACAATAAATACAATTCTAAAACCGCATGTTCCTCGAGCATTTATTTATCGTGATAGTGCAAAGTTAAATATATGGATGCAAGAGGCTTTACATATTCTAAACATTCAGTGCTATTTATATTGTTTGAGAAGGACGACCAGTCGGCGAATAGATGCAAATGGATAGAGGGGCAATTGATTCTAAGCAGTTAGGATTGCCCTGTGAAGGACACTCTGAAGTGAATTAGTTCATGGAGAACTTTTTGTACTTAATTGGTCTAAACAACGAAAACACCCAAATCTAAAACTTTAAAATTAATCGAAGTAAAGAACCTAGAAACTTTTCTCTTGCTCTAAATCATTAGGAAGTCTTAAGATATGATTACCTGTTCATCTGAGTCATCACAATATCCCACCAAAGAGACCAAGTTACGATGGTGCAGCCTCGAAAGCAGCTCTATTTCCGTGCAGAACTCTTTTGAACCTTGCAGCGATCCTTCTTCTGCTCGTTTGATTGCTACAAGTGTACGATCTGCTAACACACCTTTATATACCTTCCCATAACCGCCCTGGCCAACTTGAGTTGAGTCGCTGAAATTGTTTGTTGCCGTTGCCATTTCTTCGAACGTGAAGCGTTTTACACCATCAATTTTGATGGAAAATTTCGATACTGCCAGTGGAAAATGAGTTCAGCTATTAGCTCCGTGGTTAAAGAACTACTAAGAAAGTTCAGCAGTTCTAAGCTGAATGTAATCCTTTAAGAATGTATCGACAATTATGGCAATTGGCTGCTTTTATTTTAAAAAAAGAGATAAAACTGAAGATTCTACATGAATTGTGACCTGTTTGTATGTAATTACTAGAAACTAATGTTAATCCTGAGCAAAGGAGAAGTGAAAGAAATGCAAAGATATTAAAGACTAAACACAGAGAAGAATGCGAGGGCAGATTTCCTATTTGAGTAATATGGCTGTTTTCAAGAGAAAACCATCTAATTAAGCAGTACTTAGCAGGCGAGGTTCTTAACAAGGAAAAGAGAAGGACATACATGAGCTTCTTTTTGAAATTGTCCGATATTTCCAGTTCCTTCTCACAATAAGAACAGTAACAGTTGCAGACAGAATAATCGCACCAGCAATTGCACCCATCAAAATACCCACTAGCGCACCCTTGCTTAACCCCGATGCTGAAGAGCCTGGAATCTCTGTGTTAGCAATAAAAAGCCAGCAACCACTGTTAGCAGACCAACATGGCGAAGGTCCATATAATATTAATAATCAGGTAGAGAAAGAAAAGTGAATTAAAAAAAAAGATTGTTTGAATAGGCATGACTATCGTTTGTTTGAATAATTCACTAGCGTGAATAATTGTGATGGCCACACGAGCACTTAAGAGAAATATAGTTTCATGTAAAGACAATCTAAATGTCTTTAGATGTTGATGGTTCATAGGACATACCATAAGAGCCCAGAGTGAAGTTAAGAAGTTCGTATGGTCCAAAAACATCTGAAAGTGTAATCTCCCATGCAGCAAGAACGCCTTGGAGCCGCATAACCTCAGTTTCATTAAATAGACTAGTATTGCTTGGGAATAACTTCAAGTGCATATTTAGCCTAGGACCGCTTTCCCACATATACTGCTCAATGTACAACTGATACAGAAACAGGTCTAGTAAAGATGTTAAGTCTATCTCAAAGGCCTTGATATAAGGAGGGAAATCTGAAATTCCAGGACTTTTTAGCCGAAACCCAACTCCAAGTGGGACAGCACATGAACAAGGCATGGGAGAATTAGGGTTACGTTCATAATCTCTATCTGTCGGGCATGAAGGACAGCTTCTGGTGGAGTTAGTTGGGGATTCAGATGCTTGCTCCACATTCTGGGGCTGACAAAACTGGATGATGGATTCCTGTGCATTTGTGCATACCGGGTTTCCATATAGCCTGTTTGACAAAAAAAAAAAAAGAAAAAGGAAAAGGGAAGCAGCTTACGTTGGTATACTACGTCATTAATAGACCTAAAAGTAATTTTTTTAAAAAGCACAAATAGTGTTATTATTACTTATTCATGATGACCCCTCATAAAGCTTAGTTTGGATAAAAAAAAAAGGCATGAATATACTAAAGATTACTAGAACTCAGATCAGGCACTGATGAAACAATCTCTTTTTGCAAGAATGAGAATAGGAACCCATCTAATGGTTTTATGGTCATATGCGATTATTTGTTACTCTTCAGTCTAATTTTTACTAGAAGATTAATGACACTTCCCAGAGCTTCAAATTGAATTGAAAGATTCAGATAGGGCCCCAACATATTCCAACTTAACACTAAATGTTAGCGGAAGCCGTAATACAAGCATAGAAACAAAGTAGGGCTCTATGATTTTCTTCCCCCTTGACAAGGTCAATAATGTCCACTGTGTTTACCAGTGCAATTAGAGCTCAAACTTATAACTGCAGTGCATAAGTATTTAATCAACTATAATGTTCATATACTAGTAGCATCTCATCAATATTTGGAGAAACTTACACTATCAGAGCATATATTTTAATGGTATCCATTTTATCGAAATAACTATTTAAAGTCATATTAGGACTTCAAGAGTTGTGCATTTTAACTGCAGACGAGTATAGCAATTTTAAAACTATAAAATGATTAATTGATAAATAAAAGGACAGAATGTGAAAGGAAGACATACAAGACGGTAACATTCGCAGGAGGATTGAAAGCATTCGGGATATTTGCGAGAGAATTATTTTGGAAATCCCTGCATTATCAATATAAGTATTTAGCTACTCAGAAAAGTTTCATAAAACAGTAATTTTCTGGTATGATGCTCGTACAGTGTAAGACTCTTGTTTCCAACAAAAGTCATATCATTCCATATAGTGGACGGAACACTGCCATCGAGGCGATTGTTATCGAGAGACCTGCAAAAAAGCAACAGAGATTATTATTTTCACTTACTATAGTATATCAAACTTGTTAATGTGCATGGATCTTCATTGTTTTTGCCACAGATAATTGATTACTCGTTCCGGCCCATTTAGCCCATTTGGAGATTTTGCACAAGTGCTATTAAGTGGCTGTTTAGAAAAGCACTGGTAGCTTTTTCATTGATATCCTCTCTAGCCGCTTCAAGCTACAGCAGAAGCAGATCCTTCATATTGGAGCATCTACTCTTGGCCTTTAAAAGCTCATTTTAGCTTTCCCGCAATAGCAAAGCTCCAGACTTTTGGTTTGCTAAATACCTAGCTATGACTTCTCTGAGTAGAAAAGTTGTTCTAGAAGCCAAGCCAAATATATCAGTGTACAGTTTCTTTTTAAACTGTTTTTCCAGTGTAAGGGAAAGTATAGCTAGGTTAAGGCATATAATGATATATAATGGCATATTAATAAAGACTCTGCTCGATAGATGAAAAACTTACAAAATTTGCAGGTTAGGAAGACCTGAGAAGTTTGCAGGAATAGTTCCATTAAGCGAGTTGTGTGACAAGATACTGCTCAAATATCAGAACATAAGAATCTATGGCTAAATCATAGTATGGGCAAAAGAATATATAACATTAATCTGCTTGCATTAAACAGGTCATAGAAAGTTTAACTTAGTAAGCCATGAGGAAATCAAAAAGTAAAAAAGAAAAACGAAAGCAAAGGGAGTTAGGAAAACCATACATGGTTGTGATATTCGTGGAAAGCTTATTAGTTGGTATGGGTCCGTTCAGCTGATTCCGACTAAGATCTCTGAAACACACAACATCCTTTAATCAATAATTTTCCAAGAAATTGACATAAAACATTTATCCTGTATATACAAATAATTCCAAGAGTTGTTCCATGTTGTACAAGGAGAATGATCGGTAATCCACCTTGAACATGTTTGCTTTTATCAACAGAAGTTATAAATAATGAAAAGAAAAAATTATAAAACTAGATAGGTGTTCTTCTACAGAAGAGTATAGCATTTCACTTGTCAGCACAGCCATGCGTGAAAGAACCATAAATTGAAATAAAAGGAGAGCAAAGAGATATCATCATATTTGAAGCAAGTACTTAAGCATTTTTCTCATTCACATGAGTAACATTTAGGAAGGAATCCTTACAAATATCCAAGTTGAGGTACCCGACTGAGGTCAGGAACACTTCCTTGCAAGCTGCAGTTCCTAAGACTCCTGGTACAAGGAAATAGGCGATTCTATCATTTTCTAATCAAAAAGAAAATTTGAGGGGAAAAAAAAGAATGAGCAACAATATCATCAAGTGGTAGGCATCATAGTTACTCATAAATGTAAAGTGAACCTGTAAAGAAAGTACAGGGCACTCACAATTTCAGAAGTGAGGATATGTTGCCATATGAAGTAGGGATGGAGGTACCGCTGAAGTTATTATTATCCAGCTGACTGCAAAATGCAAAGGCAATATAGATTTATATAACTCTTAATTGAAAATCTAAATGCCAAATCACAAAGCAAATGGATTTTCCAATCAAGGCAATCTTGTGTGTCATTTCACGCCAGAATTAATGTGGACACGCAGTGCCATAAGAGCTAAGTTAGGTAATAATATGGACTATTTCAGCTGCAGAAGCATCAATCGTATAAATTTAAACTAACGGAAAAGCTACTACAACTCATAAATAATGTAGTTTTCAAAGTATTCATGATTGTAGGAACATACAGAATTTTCAGATTTGGCATCTCCGAGAATTCCAGAGGAAGATTTCCAGATAAATTATTGTTGTCCACTAGCCTGTACAAAGTCCACGAAAAAAGCACCAGAATAAGAAAACGAAATCGAATGAATAATTCAGTTTTACAAATAGCAGGACATGGAAGTTGAAATCTGCTTACAAATGGAAAACTGGTAATACAGACAACTCCGGGGGGATTTGCCCACTTAGTGAGTTGTTGTTCATGTGGCTGAAAAGAACAAAATGCGGAGAGTTTAAAAAGATGCTTCTTAAAAGCAAAAGCTAAAGGAAAAGGACAATAAGAGATACTTACAGATGTTTAACACTCCTTAAGTTAGCAAATGATTTAGGAATAGGTCCTGATATTTGGTTCTCGTCGATTTGTAACCTATTTAAGTTTGAAAGGTTGCCGATCTCTTCAGGTAAGAAACCAGATAGCTGATTACCATTCAAAAGTCTGCATATAAAAGTAGCAAGTAAAATATTGCCAAGGAACAACAAACTTTACAGGGGATGAAGAAAGAATATATCAATTGCAAAATGTACGTATAAAATAAGGGCGTAACATTTGAACATACTGATCCTAAAATGAATGCATTGTGTTATCAACCATTTGAACTTAAAAGAAGCAAAAAATAAAGCAGAAGTTGGGCACCTATAGAAGAAATAACTTACAAAAGATGCAGAGATGTGATGTTGCCTATCTCCTTCGGGATGCTTCCAGTTAAGTTATTCCACATAAAATCCCTTCAAAGGATAAAATTGGATTCAATGATCACTAAAGTAGCATATACAAAAATTATGGGGAAAAAGATGAAAAAGACTGAAAACATAAGATATAATATCGTGGCCATCGGCATATTAATTTGAGGAACTTTTGGAATCTAATGAAAAACTAGCAAAATTAGCTAAATGCATGGGAGTCAAAGTATTGTAACTTACAGTATTTTCAAGTGAGACAGTAGACCAAGCTCAGGTGCCAAACTTCCAGAAAGATTCAACTTCAGCAACTGTCTAAGCAGGGCAAAAGAATTCAAGTATCAGCAACAAAGAAGAGAACTAAACTATAAGTTATGGCTATATAAGATGAGATTCCAGTAGTATGCTTACAGTTTTTTTTTTTTAAAGAAATGCAAAATTCAGGCAGAAAAGAAAATGTAAGAGAGAGACATGAGGAATGAAGAATAAAGCTGGGAGGTTTAGTCATACAATTTTTGTATATGCAGATAGCCATCATTTGTAGTATTATAACAAAATACTCCTCTCCAATTTGACGAACACGGATCCCCACTGTTCCAAGTTTTAAGGCTGTTCGTCGGATCAATTAAGCGGCTTCTAACAGCGCTTAATGCATTGACTGCATCACAAAAGAAAACAATGACACATGTCTAACAAGGAAACACACAGCAAAATTAATAGCAATATCGATCTACATAACCTTGCAATGTGTTAATTTTCATATATGCTCTTCAAAAACTTCATTTACAAAAACAATGACACGTCTGACAAGGAGACACAGCAAAACTAATAGCAATATCGATCTACATAGCCTTGCAATATGTTAATTTTCATATATGCTCTTTAAAAACTTCATTTACACCTGTTTCAGAAAATTTGTTTCTACAGAAAGGGACCGCGCCCAAATTTAAAATAAGGGTTCTTTTTATGTAAGAAACTGCATATGTTTGGCATATGTGTAAATAGATAGTTTTGCAGAAATTAATGGGAATAAGCGCAATACGATCACCTTCAGATGGATCGGTAGTTTTATGTGCTGCAGAATCGCGCAAAAGGTAAGGAGATAGTGCGACCAGAACGGCCGCGTACAGCAAAACATGAGCTTCCAACATCTCTATTTTGAACTGCTAACAAACTCTCATATTGCGAACTGCGAAGTAACTAAAGGTTACCTGTCCAAATAGAAAACTTGAGAGTATTAAAACAATAGAAAAATATAATGACAATGACCATAAAAGAAGTTGATGAGGCTACTCTTCTGCCGCATAATATATATATATATATATATATATATATATATATATGGTAAAAATGTATAAAACTTACCAAAATGATTAGACTACCTAAACTTTGAAAATTTTGATTTTAGCACTCAACATTTCAATTTGTTTAATTTAATTCATTTGATGACTCTTCTTATGCAAAATTTAGGTTAATTGCTTACTATAATGAATTTACAATTACGTGAATTGCATAAAATATATTAATTAAATCCATAGAGATAATCAACTAATTCAAATTACAGGTTAGGATATGTTTTATATTTTTGATGACTCCCTATAGTAAATATATTAGAATATACCTAAGAAAAATATCATCTTCAACTAAAATAAAGTATAGATCAAAAAAAAAAAAAAAAATCCTTTTTTTAGATGTGAAAAGCAACCCAACCGAATTTAATGCCCAAAACAGAGTAGGGCGAAATTGATAGCACAGTACCTTGAATCAAACCCCAAAGGATTCGCTTCTCCGAGCACACGAACCCCACCAATTAAACACCCCAAAGCTGCGATTTTTCCAATCGACCTCGCAATCCTACAACGCGAGTGTACAAAATTAGGGTCGGAGAGCTCGATTAGGGCAAAATTGAATCCCTGGAAAAGGAATCGAGCAGCGAAAGAAGAAGAAGAGGAAGAGGAAGGAGAGGAAGGCGTTGGGGGACAAGGAGAAGAGACATTAAAAAGCTTAGATTTTTATATATATATATATATATATATTTTTTTTTTTTGGCGTTTGTTTATGTGAGAGNGGAGTATTCAATAAAAAAGTAGAGAGAGAGAGAGAGAGAGAGAGAGGACGCAATATTGGAAACCACGCGCGAAATGAGAGAGGGGTGAATTTTTTTTTAGGGTTAATTGCGTGCAGGTCCCCGCAAACATAGTAAATTATAAAAATATCCATATAAAGTCTAATTTTTATAAATTATTCTTACAAAAATCATAATATTTTCAGATATCGTTAAAGAATCGTTAGAAAACTATTTATATTTTCAATTTTGCCATCACAAATATGTCCCTCCAAAAATTATAACAATATAATATAAAGAGAGTAAAAATGTCAAAAATTAATCCGGATAAAGTATTTAATCTATGATTAACTAAACTTTTCTAACGGATTTTAACGGTAAGGATATATCTGAAAACATTAGAACTTTTGCAGAAATAACTTATGAAAGTTGAACTTACAGAGATATATCTGCAATTCACTATATTTGCGGAGACCTGTATGCAATTGACCCTTTTTTTTATGGGTAAACTTCAATTATCACCCTCGTGGTTTCACACTTTCTCACTTTAGTACTCTGTGGTTTAAAATGAATTAATTTAGTATCATGTGGTTTCATTTTTATCTTTTTATTATCGATTCCACTAATTTTTTTCGTTAAATCAGTGACAAAGTTAAAACTAAATGGTACTAAAGTTAATATTCGATAATCATAGGTGAGATATCTGAAGTTTTTTGTATATAATTTAATGAAATATTAACGAAAAAGCTAACGAAAGGATAAAAATGAAACCACAGGACACTAACTTAATATACTTTAAAGCACAGAATACTAAAGTGAGAAAGTGCGAAACCACAGGGATGGTGTTTGAAGTTTACCCTTATTTTATAGTTAAACTTCAAATACAATCCCCGTAGCTTCATACGTTCTTACTTTAGTATCTTATAATTTATTTTCCTCAAAAAAAGTATCTTATAATTTAGAGTGTGTCTATTATGTGATTTTATTTTTCTCTTTTCGCCGGCATGTTCGTTAACTTTTTGTTAAATTATATATAAAAAACTTCATATACCATGTCTATAGTTAATCGAATATTCACTTTAGTACCTTTTAGTTTTAACTTTGTCACTGATTTAGCGAAAAAAATTAGTGGATGGGATAACAAAAGGAGAAAAATAAAATCATAGGGTACGAAAGTGAGAAAGTGCCAAACCATAAGGATGGTATTTGAAGTTTTTTCCTTTGTTTATTAATAGGTTTAAAAAATGACTAAATTATAGAAAATTTTCTTACAAATATTTATTTTTTATTTTTTCTTTCTAACTTTTAAAAATCTATATTTTACCCGCTCAACATTTCAAGTTGTTGCATATAGCCCCCCTCTGTCAGGGTTTCATCATTATTCCGTCTATTTCTTATAATTTATACTGAAAAATATCCTTCAAAATAATAAATACATTAAAAAATTATTTTTGTACCTCTCTGAAAATATTTTTGAAATTTTAAGGAGAGAAAATGTAGATTTTTGAAAGTCGGGAAGAAAAGGTAAAAAATTAAAGAAATTTTTTATAATTTAACCTTAAAAAAAAAGTCCTTTAAAAAAAATATTTGTAAAATTACTCTTATGCGGTCAATCATTCACCGCTTATTATTTTTTTACAATGTAAAAATTATTTGTGTTGTTAAACATTACACATCCTTTAAGGGTACGTTTGGTTCGCATTATGAAAGATTACTAGGAATAAAAGATATCCGAGAATCTTATTCCTATTCATCCTATTACTAAGAATGTGAAATTCCTGTGTTTGGTTCGCATGGTAATATTAATTAGCCATATTATTTAATATTACAAAAAATATACAATTAGTTTATTTATTTATTTAATTAATTTTAGATAATGTTACCAAAAATTTCAACATCTTTTTAGAAAAAAGGGAGAGAGAGTATAAGTTAGAGAGAGAGAGAGCATAATTAAAAAAATATAAAGAAAAATATAGTCGAAATTAGAAGGAGTGAGAGAGTTGAAATTTTAGAAAGAGAGAGAGAGAGAAAGCTTAGTTTAGAGAGAGAAAAAAAAATTGAATTTTAGAGAGAAAAATAAGTTTAGAGAGAGATATAAGGTTAGAGTGTAAAGAAAAATAATATCAATTAGCCGGCGGGTAGGAAGAAAGAAAGAGATTAGACATATTATGATTACCCCAATCCATTAATATGAGGATACCCACCCTCCCTCAAGGGAATGAGATTAGTACTTTGGGGTGAATCTTATTCCCAAGTGAATCCAATATTACCAACTAGATTACTTAGTGCGTTTAGCCAAACACCGTCATATTTTTTTATTCCTATTGGATTAGTAGAAATCTTTAAAAGATAGCGCGAACCAAACGCACTCTTAAAGTTTGGATGTAATATATATATAAGATTAGTAAAAACGGTGAATGGTTTATCATTTTCTAGTTTCTACTAGTTTTATAAATAAAAATTTAAAAAGCCTATTTTTACAATTTAAAAAATACTGTAGTATTTGTTGCCAAAAAATCCCAAGAGGCTTTTAATAGTAGATTCATAGGTAAAATAAAGGGAAAACTTTAAAAAACACCCTGTGGTTTCACACTTTTTTATTTTAGTATCCTGTGGTTTAATGTGTATCAAGTTAGTACCCTGTGGTTTCTCACTTTATCACTTTAGTATCCTATGATTTAAAGTGTATCAAGTTAGTACCATGTGGTTTTGCATTTTATCACTTTAATACCTTGTGGTTTCACACTTTATCACTTTAGTACCCTGTGATTTAAAAAATCACAGGGTACTAATTTGATACAAAATTAAAACCACAGGGTACTAAAGTGATAAAGTACAAAACCACAGGGTACTAACTTGATGCACTTTAAACCATATGGTACTAAAGTGATAAAGTGAAAAATCACATGGTACTAATTTAATACATTTTAAACCACAGGATACTAAAGTGAAAAAAAATTGAAACCACAAAGGGGTTTTGAAGTTTTTTCTAAAATAAAAATAAAATCATATAGTAGTTAAATATAATTTTTTAAACTACGGGATAGTAAAGTAAAAATAAGTTAAACGATGAACGGGAACTTTTTAAACAACTTGTGCTTTTTCAAAGTGAAAAAGTATGACCAACTTTAATAAAAGTCTAAAGCAAGCACATATGCTGCTGCTTAATATAGATAATAATATTAGAATAGTTTATTTTGTAATCTAAAGAAACATGCATAAAATGCCCTAACTTGGAATCAAAACAAATATTTCCTTTTTTAATATTTGGTTGGTTGGATTAAAGGGGCTAGTAGAACTTTGGGTCAACCACGTGAACATGAAAAGTCAAAGCTAGATTCTGCTTTGTTTACACTGTAGCATGCTTAAGCAGATTAGAAAAATCTTAGGGGGACTCCTTCTAAAAGGTTTTCTTTTTATTTTTTTTTAAAAGTATATTTAATTAGGATTATTCATTCAAATAATTATTTGGTAAAAAAACACGTAACTTATCTGAAATATAGATTATTTTGAGTTAATTATTCAATCTTTTAAATTTTTAATTTTCTGTTTATTTGATTTGAGAGAGCCAACGATAATTTGATTTTTCCTTATAAAACTCGAGCCCGACCCCAAAATCTGCTAGAAACAACAGTTTGGCTATTTCACGAATACTTGATTCGCCGTGAAGTTCATGTTTGGTTTGATTAATCTATTGCGACTCTTCACAACAATCAACCATTTGGTAAATAAAATAATTTGAATGTTTTGTCCCGACGGAAAACTAAAATGAGCTTATCCTCTGAACTTGTGCTTCTACTTTAACAAGAAGTGATTGAGCTGATGTAACTAATAGTTATTAATTTCTAGCGTAAGTGGCAAAGGGCTTGGTGGTTGGTACCCGAGGTTCCAAGTTCGAATCCTAGTTGAGATTCCACTTTTAGCTAAGTTTATTTCTAAATGAAATAAATGAAGCAGGTAGCGTGCTACCTATCTCTCTCAAAAAAAAAAAAAAAGCAAATTTTCAATTCAGCTATACTCAAACAACATATTTACTTAATTATTTTGATAAAATAATGTTATCTTAGATTACCATTGGACAATCTTTGACCATGAATTTGATGAGGGTCAAACCCTCCTGTGGCAGGGCAAAAGAATCCAAAGGCCATGAGCCATACTACTTGGCATGCTATCAATATCATTGGTTGTGGACCTCATCAATCATGGTTTTTTTTTTTTTTTTTTTATTTAAGAGAGAGATAAATAGCACGCTATCCGTTTCGTTTATTTCATTTAGAAATAAACTTAGCTGAAAATATGAATCAACTAGGATTCGAATTTGGATCTCGTCAAATCATGTTAATAATGATAATAACTGGGTAAAAGGAAAAAAAAAAAATTATAGACCAAATTGTCTCCCTCAGCAAATATTTGGGCCGATGAAATTCTTTGTTGAGACCAACGCAATTAAATTTTAAAGTCAAAAGTGCCGTTGATTTATTCTTACTCAAAACTATGAAAAAATCAATTAAAAGATTGAATAGTAAAATCAAACTATGAAAAATTAGATAGCTAAATTAAATTAGTCAATAGTTCGCATAAATTCTTTATATTTTTATTTATATTTTTTTCATTCTCACCTAAATAATAAATTTTTTTTAATAAAAGGACAAATCTATATGCAGTTCATGACTGACGTGATGTACCAGGAGGACAACTTTTCCTATACGATTTACCATGATGGATTAGAAAGAAGAAATTTTATTATATATCAATCACATCATATTATTTATTAATAATTAATTAATAGAAAAAATTCGGAGTTTAATCAACTGTTGATTTTTAGTACAATTAACTCAGCTCATGCATAGGACTAATTCCGCTAAAAGCTTAATCAATCCCGTGCGTAGAAAATTCTGTGCACTCGAACCCTAAAATTGTGCTTTCGTACTTGGTAGTTAGCACATCATTAATTAGACCTTGTCATGAACTAGGCAAAATTACACTTTTGGTCCTTACACTTTAATTTATGAAAACTTCGTACAAAATTTTTAGATTGTAAAAGTCAAATCATAGTCTTACTAATTAAATTGAGATGTGTTGTCGATAAGATTTAAAGTGCCGCATCGTTGCCGTACGACACGGGATGGCATGTACCGTATAGGAAGGGTCTCGGACCCCCCTTCGTGCCGCGGCACGTAGCATCATGCCGCACGAGACAAAGAGGCACGGCGCAGCGTGACACGGCACAGTGCCGTGCCAGCACTGTGCTTTTTTTTCTTTTTATTTTTCCTTTCTTTTGTTTTGTTCTTTGAAATATCCAAAGCATTTTGAATACTCCACGCCCCCCAAAGGCATTGCAGATCGAAAATTTATTTATTAGATAAGTCAAAAAAACTTATAATTTCATTTCTTTTATTTATCAATATACGGACAAAAAATTTGTCCGAGCCCTCCGTTTCCATCACAGATATTTATTTTTTCACAAATTATTTTATCAAAATTTATCGTACCGCGAAATTTTTGATAAATTAAGAGAACAAAATCGAACTCAATAAACAAAATTTGAGCCACATCAAACATAAAATTTTATTTTTACCCTAGAAAATTAAAAATACTGATAAAATTAAAATCTAATTAAATTAATTGATACTTAAATTTATTTAATTTATTTATCATATAATTTATTGCTTAATTCTTTTGATAGATCTACTAATTTTTTTAAAAAATATTTTTTTAAAATATTTTTTAAAATAATTTTTTTTTTGTATTTTATAAAAGAAAGACTGTAATATGATCAAAAGAAAAAAAAAATGCCTTTACATTTTAAAAATTCTAACATATAAAAATTTCTATTCTGCATCAAATATAATTATACTTTACATACAAAAAAAACTTACAAATATATTAATTGATGAGTATAGTAAGCTATACATAACAAATATTCATAATTATTTGATTAAATTTTTTAAAATAATATTATAAGAGCTTATTGAAACAAAAAAAAAAATGAAATAAATCCGTACCAAAACGTGCCAGTAGGAGGTCATGCTTATCCATTGGCACGCAAACATACCATGTATCAACACAGAAGCGTGCCGGTGTCGTAGCGTGCCAAACAGACAGCGGCACGCCCCCGTGACACGACAGTTTAAACCTTGGTTGACGATGTGGCGATGAAATAACAGCGTTGTGGTTAATGACATGGCAATAACTAAATGACATATCAGTGTTACATTAACGACATATAGTCAACTAAATTGAATTGTGAATTTAGTTGCAACAATTTAAAAGGCTCGTCCCACCAATTGCAACTATTTAAAGTTGAGGAATAAGTGTCACCAACATCGAAGTTTGAGGGCCCAAAGTGCAATTTAGCCAAAACTTTAATAAAAAATAAGCTAGATTTGCCCTTGAGTTCACAATAATAGGAAACCTATATACATTTATTTATTTGTAATGTATCATCTCCTACTTTAGGGTGATCATAATCACAAACATAAGCATCTGAATCTAATTTTTGCAATTCTATATAATTTCAATATTGTTACTTGGTAAAAGTTGCATGGATCTGGGCATATCATGCTCACAAATTCATCTTTCAAGTCACAATCAGATCAATAGAAAGAAGATTCAAATCTCAATCCCACACATTACAGGTCACATTAAGATTAACACATAAATAATTGGAGATCAATTTTTTAACACTCCAAATTCGACAATTAAAGTTCGCTTTCGATGGAGTAGGTAAGGTTAGAAGGGGCCATCAAAACCTATCATTCATTACTTCTAAAAGTTAATCTTGAATCTGGGAGGTTGTCGAAGGCGAATTGATTAATTAACTAACATAAAGTACCTGCAAAAAGTTTAAACTCCAAAGCATTGTTTGAGTAACTAGTTTCAAAAGATTAGTTATGAATGTTTTGATTTTAGTAGAGATATTCCCACCTAATACTAGACAGATAAGAAGCCAACTAACCATTGCATATACATAGCATAAATAAAATATAATATTTCTTATTCTAGTATAAGTATGCACAACATAGAGAGAGATTATTCATATCACACATTTATTTTATTTTTACTAAATTTAAGTTGCTTGTGCAGCGGTTGGTACCACCGCTCGCCCCCTCACAGAGGTCACGGGTTCAATCCCCAACATAATCATCATGCACTTCTCTTATTAGAGAGGTACAAATGTATAAAACTTACTTGAACTATAGACCATTTTGATACGAATATCCAATCTTTCAATTTTTATACTAATAAATCCATAAAGATAACAGCGCATTTAAATTTAAGTTAAGAGAGCATATAAAAGATAGAGCCAGCTTATCTGTTAGAGCAAACAAGGAAAAAGACAAAGAAATAACCTTCACTCCAGTTAAGCTGTAATTGTAACTTGATGGATAAAGAATTGATGGATTTGATGGCAATAAATGGTTGGACCAACTAAAGAAAATGATGGATCAGACTATGCTCTCTGGCACAAGTGCCTTTTCTTGTACACAATAATAATTTTCAAACCCACAGCTTTCATGCGAGAGAAGTTGCACAGTTTGAGAACAATTTGCAGAGGCTATTTGGACAGATAATCGCAAATAAACGACTTCAAAAACCAAATTCAACGAAAGAAAAGGCGTACCCGCATTATTGGTTTTCGAGGCCCTTGGATCTTTCAAAGAGTTGTCATCAAGAAGCCATGTCAAAGATTCTGAACACTTAACAACTGGTCTACAATGCTGCCACAATTCATACCATGTCAAATATCCCTTTCTGACATAAAATCAGAAGAACAAATAAGATTAGAAAAGTCCAGTTAAATGGTTTATTGCATCACTGTAGAAACAATCAAAGTTCCCAACTCATGGAAATTCAACATAGAGTATTCGCTGTCCCAACGATGTCCAGGAGTTACAACAACAAACGAAAGGTGGAGAATTTAGAGTTACAACAACAAACGAAAGGTGGAGGAAAAATTCTCCGATAAACACTGTTGAATTCAAGCACGAAAACATAGGTGCATGATGGTGCAAATAAGAAGTCGAATGAATTGTGGCATCGCTATTCCGAGGACATGTGGTAAAGTACAATGAAAGTAGAGTTTTCTAGCATTTGTGCAATTTTGTATTTTGTCAATCAGTCCAATACAACCGAATAAGGTGTGGAATATTTCACGCATAAATTGGAAATTTGACAGACGGTCGAGTAACTAGAACCTGGAGAAATTTCAATGAATTATTGATCTGGAAGGTTGAACATTTCCTTTAAGTTCACTATTTAATTTTGTACACAAGGTCGAAATTCGATTTCTTTTTCCTGTTTTCCTCTTGTCCAAGACTATTTCTACTACAGATTCTTTCCTTCCGAGATGCCAGGGGCTGTTTTGGCCTTAATTGTAGGGTGTATTGTTGTCGACAAAATGCTCTTTTTAGGTAATGTTATTAGGAAAAACAATATACTGAATATTCATGCAACAGCTTCTATCAGCCACAGAGGGAGAAGCCCCGAGTTTCCGCTTTTGGGGCTCCGAGTCTATTGCTCTCTCTTATCACAGCTGAAATTTTGAACTTACCTCTTCAACAGATGCTATACAAGAGACAGCTGCAGCTAAAAGCAGATGTAAAACGGAGGCTATGGCAAACAAGCATTTAAACGAATATTTTCTGCTCCAGACATTGTTGTTTCCAAAGTGCCAAATTACTACTTCCCAAAGTAGAGAAGTTATTTCTGGAAGTCGCACCGAACAACTAGAGAGATCATAATTAACTACAGAGATCAAAGACAATAACAGAAGCATCTTCAAGTGCTCCTACCTCAATAAATCAATTGAAAAAATCGGACAACAGAATGAACAACAAAAGGCTAAAATCAAATGGAAGATCAAAAACTAGAAACTGGATAAATTGTTTGATCATTTACGTGGACACATATTTGGTACATTGGTTTGGTATATGTGATGAATGGATTATTTAAAATAGCTCAATGAACATACAACTATAATACAAACAAAACTACCTATCAATTACTAGTATCTCGGGTACCAGAACATGCCCTTAATGCCTTCTGGGTCGGCTTCAAATCCCAAGTTCTTGTAGAAATCAACAACTGCAGTTCACAGGACAAACAAAATTTCAAGTTCAAGTATTTGGAACTTGAAAAGGTATTGAGTTTTTATTTTCATTAGATTCAATTAAGGTATATCCATCTTCAATCTCAACAATGGAGAATGGAAGAGTGTCCACGACAAGATTTACTACTTTAAATATGCATGTTGAAATTGAAAATTTTCAGCTTGTTAAATTTGTCATTTATTAATGAGATACAGTGACAGCAGTTCAGCACTCCTACCTTTATTGTCTGCAAACAATGTTATATTGCCAATATCCCTTTGGAGCAATGCTCGAATTAGCTGTTCTACGAGTGCTTTACCGAGTCCCTGGCCCTAAAAGGCACCAATACAAACCTGTGTTATTAACTTGATGCCTAAAATTAGTACAAATAAGCAGACATGTAAACCATATATTCTCTATCATATGCCATCATTGCTATAATCAAACAGTGGGATCAACCAAGTGCCATTATATTTTGTTTGCTTAGCCTGTTATTATTTTCCCTCGGAAGTGCCATATATTGTAAGTTGGGAGATCATTCCAATTCACCAAGTGGAATTAGTTTTCTTTTAGTTAACTTTTCAAAGAGAGGCAATTTTATGTAAAAGGTTACACATGTAGAAATTAAGGTTGTGAAGGGCATACACGAAAATTCGGATTGTTCAAATATACGAATTTGGATAATCTTGCAGAGGCATATATGTAAGTGTTTCTATCATTTAATACCTGATAGGAAGGATCGACGAGGACATCCCATATTGTAGCATTAAAAGCATGGTCTGAAGTAGCGCGAGCCATGCCAATAAGTTGCTTCCGACCATCTCCTTCTGTCAAATAACTTCTCCAAATACACTAAGATATTCATCAGCTAGACAAATGAAACTCAGCTGCAAATATTGATAAATTATGAACGAGAATGGCAAATGATCATAGAGCCACAGTAAGCACTGGCAAATGATCATAGCCACACAGAAAGCACATAAAAGTAATAGAAGAATAATAATATATGATTACCTGTGCCTGAAGATTTTGTTTTTGAATGCAATGTAGCGACTAAGTAGCTATTTCTTAAAGATGCCGCTACTTTTGTGAGTGGTCTTCGAGGCCAGCCCACCTATTAAACCAAACTATCATTATTACATGATATCATCAGGGTGGTTCAAATAAGGTGTTTTACCCATATCCCTGCAAAACCTTCTCTTTGCAAATATACTCTCATAAAATCTGAATTTTCATATAGACCTGTTACAGTTTCTTACATAAAATGCCCTTAAGTTGGTAAGCCATCCAATTCATGGGATTAGGCGGGTTTTTGTATAGAAAAATCTTTTAAAGAGGGATGTCTTTGTAAGTAGAAGGTTATATGTATAAGGAATTAAATTTTTAAAGGCAATTTTAAGCAATGTGGTTTTTGCAGGGTTATATGTGTCAATAGATGTTTTGCAACCATATTTGTAAATATCTCTTCAAATTAAAAGCCGCCAGACTTTTTTTTCGAATGAATGTTACTTTCTAAGTAGTCAGATATAAAATAAAGAAAAACACACCTTGTCACATAAAGCTTGAAGATCGTATACATCTACATCTCCAGATAAAGAAAATATAATCTGTTCAAATGTTCCATCAGGTTCAGTTCTTTCGATAAGAACGATTTCCTCAGGCATGGGCTCTTCCTCTTCTTCTGTTGGTGCTGAGGGTGGCTCAATTATCTCTGTCGTGTTGTTATTCTTCAAGAAACTGCAAAACAAGAAAGGAATGGCTAATTTCCCTTCAACATATTGCTTATCCCTATCATTTCAAGCCATATCTAGTAACCCTTGTTACTGCTAAAGATAAAGTACCTTTAAATCAATGAAGGGCCTTGCAGAAGTATCTTTTTATTCCTATGAGAAATTTAAAAAGTTCTATATATGGTTGAAGAAAGTTTAGAAGTCGAATAATACGAGAAAACAACATCAATCCCCACAAAAATTAGCGCAGGCAATAATTGATCATACATCAACAGATTTCTCAGAATGTTCACTAGCCTCGAATGAGTCCAATAAAATATTGGTGTTGCTAAAAAACTAGGTACAAGAATGTACTTTAGATGAGTAAAATAAACTCAATGCAACACCAATCACCATCTTTACAAAAAATAAAACAAGACAACTGGTTATTGTAAATTAATCCTTTCAAATGCTTCTAATCATTAAACAGCAAGTGTCAGCGTATTTGTTTAGTTACCCAGATTTGATGGAATCCCAAAATCCGGCCTTCAAGGACCAACTCTTCTCCCTTCTGTTTGCTGCAAAATAAGCTAAGAATAGTGATAGAGCCCATACAACTCATTATTCGAGAACAGCATTAACAAAAATGACTATTTCAGGAGATTGGCAAAGACCGTGCACTAAATAAAAATTGGAAGTGCAGAAACATAAAATTTTCCATTACGTCTGCTAAAGAGAATCATGTTGACTTTTAAACCACTATGTGGAAAAAAGTCCCAAAATTGATAGCAAACAAAATAATTTGTATAGGTAAATCCCGATCTTTCAGATACTTTACAACCAAAATTCAGAAATGATTTTTGAAATACTTCATCATAAGCAACAACATGTCCTGATAATCTAATCACATCAGAATAAATAGTTGACCATCTAATAAGAACAAACAATAACAGTCGTGTGTCAATCTAGTCGAAATGATTGATACCAAGCTTTTGAACGGAAGAAGACCTTACCTTGTCGCAGCCCAAAGTACACTCTATGAGTTAAAAGCTGATCTCGCTTTTCAAAATGACATGTCATTGGACGAATCTGACACCTGAATCACATTGATCTATATCAGTACAAAAGACCTGCCTTCTAGTCCAAGCACTCATGGAAGTATTACTAACCGAGACGCATATTGCACATAAAATTCTTTTGAAACAAGCATGCAACTACAAATAGATTGTTTCAAAGTATAACAGATAGAAGATACTAAAGTAAATGTAAGGACTTTACAGGGCTCTTCATCTTCTTAGGGTCTCTTGAACATCCAATTACCAAGAAAATTCTAAACAACTAGGCTGATGTCGATATCATGCTAAAAGTAGGTCCTCCATAACTTCAAGTACCCGAAACAATTACAAATGGGTAAGTTGCACTACTAGTCCCCAAACTTTTAGTCAAAATTCTCTTTGATCGGTCCAAAAATTTTGAAATGTGCCACTTCAATTCTCATGTTAAGGAAAAGTTATGGCCTGCACCTGATGCATCTATTTATATCATAGTTTCCGCCCACCCATACAATTTTGTGGCCTAAAAATAGTATTTTGCCAAACAGGGCATTTGTTGGAGGGGATAAAATATCCCAATCAAACCTAGTTATTACCGGTTATCCTGGAATAGCTTGGAATAAACTATTCCACCCTTTCGGCGGAATAGTACAATTCCACCCTTTAATTCCAAGCTTTATTAATATTATCAATCAAATTACAGTAAATTATGCAGACATGATATATTATATATTATAATAATTTATTTTTATTATAAAATCAGTAATTTTACTATATTAATACATATCATTTGTACTTAAATATTATAATAAATTATACTTAAATATTATAATAAATTATTTTTATTAAATTAATTGTATTATATCATATCTTATATCAAATTCAACCATCAATTTTTTTTCACTATCCTCTACTATTTCATAAAATTAATCAAATGCAATCAAAATTATTCTTGAGGATAGCAGCATTACAAACCGAACATAATTTTATTTTTATTCTAACTATCCCGGAAAAGTAAGCTATCTCAGGGATAAAAAATATTTACCCAATGTTCATTATCCTTGAACCGAAGGGCCCTAGAAGGCAATTAAAAGCATAAAAAACACAACTTTTCCTCATTTGTTGTACTTCTGTGAAGAGTAACAAAATTGTTGCCATACACAAGCATGATAAATAGAAGTTGGACAGAGCATCAGCTTAACGGAAAGCAAAATCCACTCCAAATCAATTCCAACATCAAATTCCACCAACGAAGCACACTTAATCGACATTAATGCGCACAGAGATAAAAGAGACAACAAATTGGTGTACAGATCCTTATGGGAATAGCATATATCTGCGATTTATACACTCATTCTTACATTGAAGATGAAGCAAATGTGGCGCTTGAGAGCATCTTCCTCCTCCTTACAAACCCTAGATTTTTTGGTGTACTACCTCTAAGTAGCAGAGTGATAGAGAGAGGGAGAGAGAGAATGAGATAAGGTGGGGCGTGCGAGACAGGATCGGGTCCGCTAATCGCGGAGGCGGCGAGTGGATCGAGTCGGGTTCACGTCGGGTCATCGTGTCTAGTTTGATCCGGATCATTGTTTGTTTAAGTGGATCGGATCTCGGAAGTTGAGCTCGTAACTTTGCAAAGTCGTAAACATGGATGGCATTTGTTTTGACATCAAAGTTGCAGTATCGTTCCAACTCTCATTACAATTATACGAAAATTAGATCATCGACTTTGGCAGGGTGGAAGGCGAAATCGAATTTGCGAAACTCGCAAGTTTCTCGCTTTTTGTCTTTTCGCTTTTCAAACAATTTGTAAGTAGAAATTTTAGATTTTTCTCTTGCTACATGGTAAGGTGAAAAATTGCAGCAAAAGCCAGCAGTAAAAGCAGAAACAGTGCCGAATTGTAATGGCAAAGTTCCAAATTTGAAATCCAGTTACTTTATATTTCTAGCTAAGTTTATTTTTGAAAAAAAAAAATGACTGATGTGTATAGCATATTGCCTTTCTCTCTTAAAAAAAACAAAAAAAAAGATAAGAAAAGAAAAAGAAGAGTTTTTGAACTTCAAAAGCAAAAGCTACCCATTAGAGCTAACAACATAAAAGGAGCAGTGTTATTTAACAAAGTGTTATTACAGTAGTGATACAAAGAGATACACTGTACTAAAATCTCCCGGACAGATTCTTTCCATAGCAAAAATAAAAGCAACCACATTGAAATTCCGAGGACCGAGTCGAATTGGTGCAAAAATTGGAATTTATGTCAACAAATAAGATAGCAATTACTTAATCCTTCAATTCTCATCGATGGTTCAGTGCTTCAGCCGTTTTATCTTTGATACAATAGAGTAGGAAAAATTCCAAAACGAAAAAACAAAGAAAAAAAAAATCAAAGAATTACCCTGAGCAGTGCAAGAAAAGCTCGGCGATACATTGTTCGCAAATCTCGTCTCAGTAGCAGCCGCAAAAATTTATTTTAGAAAAGATAAAGATGATCCCATGTCCGAGAACTAAAGACATGGCTTATCATTTATTGCAAGGAGGAGAAATAAAAAAAAAAAAAAAGGCAGCAGCTACTTCGCAAAAAGCAGCTTCCTAATCTGCAAGAGAGAGGAAAGAAACAAAATATATGAGAGGATTTCATGGAAAGGCTATAGTGAAATTCATCTATTAACTTAATATTTTACCAAAGGAAGCTTCAAATTATTGTCTCGAACTTAAGGACTAGTGTTGAGCATAAACAATTACAGTGAAATAGGCTAAATGCACCTTCCAACTGAGAATTACGGATAGTTAAGAGAGAAATATTCGAAAACTACGGGAGGTGATGCAAATTATATATATATATATATATATATATATATATATGCTTGAGTATGGTGAATGATAAATTGATGATTAACAGCTTCAGTATGGCGCAGCAGAAGTGAGTTTCTGTTTTTGCGGCCCAAAAGCATATTTCAGTTTCTCACAAAAGCAAAAGCTCCAGACTGGTTTTTCTTAAACACCCGGTAAAAGTCACGTGAGACGAACTTTGTAAAATTCGACATTATACGCACATCTATGAACATACATAATGCACCATTCTGTTCAAAATATGCTCAACATTTAGAGCCCTATCACGTACCTCGGGCAGTTTCTGTCTGAAAACAACATCTAGCCTAGCATCCAAGGTATTCTCGCAGACAATCTTCCCATCTTGCGAAGCCAACACAACACCTCCAGAGCTGTTCAGCCAAAAACAAACGGGGGAAAAGAGAGAGAGAGAGAGAGAGAGAGAGAGAGAGAGAGAGAGAAAGAAGTGTTACTGCAGAGCTGAAATCACTGTAGAACTGCCATATGTTTCTAAACATATTTTCTTGCATTTGATTTATTAAAATCGCACTATATCACAATAAAGCAATTAAATACAGCATCTCAAAGGCATAAATTTTTACCAGACGGTCATCTCTTTTTTGTCAAATGTTGGTAAATATGCATGTGGCCAGTCAGAAGTTGTATATACAAAGTGGAATAGATCATTTATATACACAACAGAAAAGCCACATAAGATTATCTGTCATTTCCCATCCCAATACATTATATACTGGTGATTAAGTTATTATATTGTTTCTGTGATCAACTAACGAAAGTACTCAAATAGTCCAGGAGATATCGATCTTGCTTATATACATAGTTTTTAATAGTTTTCATAAGAGCTTAAGATGTTCAAAGTATAAAAATTCTGAAAGAGCATGGAACTTGATATTAATCTGGCATAGTTTATTAAAAAAGTACCAAAATGGTCCATGAGCATCACGATTGGTTGGAGGTGGCGGTAGATAGACTTTTTCATCAATAGTAACCTTAGGACATTGAACTTTTGCTTTTTCTGCATATTCCTTCTTAGCTTCTTCCAAGATGGATAGCACCAACCGACGATCTACCTCTCTGCACCGTAGTAATACAGCTGGCTCTTTCAGACGTAGTAAGCTCTGAGCATCAAAGTGAGCACAATTTCATCACTAACTTATAAATTCTATAAATTCCAAACTGAAGTCCACAGATCAAACTACTAATATAAACAATTCATAGAAAGAAGAAGATGATGTAAATAAGGTAAAAATTGTAACCAACACTATAGCGCATTTTGAAGTTGATGACTAAACTTTAGAGATTCAGAATTTACTAACCTATCGATATTTGATTTCAGAAATTCCTGTAAGTTTTGTCAAAACTTAACGGTTCCCCCGTACAGAATATCCCGTCAAGAAACAGAATATGTTGTTAGGCTATAGCGAATTCTGTTAAAGCCGCTATATATATGATTAAGTTCTAATGAAGAGGTAGTGAAATCAAACATAGCATAAGTCGGATAAAAAAAATCAAAATAGTGAAAGTTCAGATACCCATTTCAATATGGCTATAGTCCAATAAGCTCTGAGGCAATCAACTGACGCCCCGCCCCCCCTCCCCCTCCCCCTCCCCCCAATAAGAGAAATGAAAAAATTTCCTAAATTTTTGAAGTCCTGACAATAGCTTGGAGTTGATCCTAATGATCAATGATGTACTATTATCACTCAGAAGAAGGATTAAGAATAATACAGATATGTTTTCAGATAAATAGAGAAGGTTTTGCTCTAATGGCTTCAAAAAATGTCTCCATCACCATTTGTAGAAGGAAAAAAGACAATCTCCCAGTACCTGAACTATCAGGCCTTTCAAGAGCTTTGCATAGGACTTTGGATTATCAGCGACACGCAAAAGCTCATTGCTAGCAGCATCTCTCATTGAATTTACCACATCATCTTGTGCTTGTAACACTTTGATGCGTGATGCATTTAGCTGCGTAGAATACTCACTGCAACAAGAGGAAAAAATTACGGAACAAAAAGGCCGAGGAAAGTTCTAAGTGATAAAAAATCAAGATTGCATGAAAGCAAAGCCATGTATGATTTTACTCTAATGGACCCAAGTACAAATCGATCAGGATATCATCTATTTGGGCTAGCGATGTTCAAAAAGATGTCGAAGACCAACATAGGAGCAGTGCTCTAAAATCAGCTATTGGTGAAACATCAATCCTCTTAATTGGTGCCAAAATCTTTTCAAGCCAGAGATTGGAAGGAGGGTTATAGTTAACATTAACCAAATTTCCATATGCATGTCAGGATCATCTGTTGAGTTATACATGAATATAGATGCCATATTATCATTATACAAAAATATTGTTGAGATGAAACAAATTCTGGTTGGGTTGTTGCCACACTAAGCTTTAAGAGGTCCACAGTCTAGGAATTTCGACAAAATTGTCAATAAGTTCAGACTCATCAATATTTACATTTCATTGATATTAAAACAGTCAATGCTACATCGACTACAAGTTCTAACACATAGACATAGATAACCCACTAGTTATTATCTTTAGAAAGGATATGAGGAAAAAAGGCAGTTGTGGAACAAAACATTGCTTTTGCATTAATTAATCAGTGAACCTATAAAGAAGCCACCACATTCTTTTTATGATTTACATGGTAATATAACATACTAGGCATCATTTTTGAATCATTTACGGCCAATAAAAAAAAGACTGTACACTCACTCACATTTTCTTACGAATTTCCACCTGCTTTTCTTTCCGCTCATAGTCTTGTCGGACCTTCCTTTTCTCTGCTTCAACAAGCTGCAGCTTCTCTATGTTGAACTCCTGAACGCGTAAAAAAGAAGAAGCTTTCAGCATCAGCCAAAAACAACGAATTAAATTTACTTGAGACAGCGCAACCGCCAATTGCTTCAATTAAACAAATATATCCAAAATAGCTGCATAATGCTTCAAATAGCATTTTTTAACCTTGCTTTGCACCTAAAGTTTATTTGTCTGTTGTTCTGTAACCTCCTCCTAATAGCTTAGTACAAAATCTCACTCATTTACTAGTATCTGGAGCAAGCCCACTCAACTAATTTCTTTAGAAATTACATTACTATGGGTGAAAAGCACCATTGGTTCTTCAATGCTTATAGAGTTTTCACTTTGATCCTCAAAATTTAATTTTTATTTTTTTTTTACAATTTAGGTCCCTACCGTTTATTGGTTGTTTCAATCAAATCTCTTCTATCAACTATCAAAGAGCCCATTAAATCGAATAGAAGTTGCCACATGTTGGGCATTTGTTGGTTCTGATTGGGCATCTATCAGTGCCGAGCAGCTAATTTTCACTCGAATTATCAGTTAATTCGACGAAAAAGATCAATAACTTTTAGGGACCCATTTGCAAAAACGATAACATTTAGGGACCAATGGTGCCATTCACCTTTTCTATTATTTCCATAGTGAAAAAAAAAAAGAGTTACTTAGAATGTAAAAGCGATTTTTACTCCATAGCTAAAGAACAAAAAGGAAGTAGCGATCAGGATCATAATATAGACAAAAGAGTAATTAAATGTAGTTTAGCAGTTACATCATCGTACCAACAAATAAACATCAAATTAAACAGGAAAAGAAAAGGGCGAAACGAATCAAAACGCAGCTCCGAATCGGAAAACTTTGAGAGGAAATTATTAGGGAAAGGGACCTCCTCGGCGGAGACGGAGATCTCGTTGGCCTTCTCCTCGGCCTCTTGGCGGATGAACCGCACCATCTGCTGGATCTGCTTCCCCACATCGGCGTCGTTCATCTTCGCCCCCACCCCTCCTCGACCGCTACAGCAGAGTAGACGATAATGCTAGGGTTTCGATCTCGATCTCGATCTCGATCTCTCCTAGTTATTCGTTAATGGCGAAGAGAGAGATTGAGAGAGAGAGAGAGAGAGAGAGAGAGAGAGAGAAGGAGAAGGAGAAGGAGAAGGAGCGAAGGAAGGGAGGGTCGGATCGTGCAACCAACTACGGAACCGGTCAGAGCCGGGAAACGACGAGCCGAGATTGGATTCGTTTCCCATTTCCTGAAACGACCAAAAAAATAAAAAAAAAGCTAAATTACAGAAAACCCCGTCAATACTCACTTTTTAACCTTTTTCCCTGTCAAAATTCTACACTTTAATCCTTAAGAAATAAAAAATATTTATTTTACCCTCTGCCATTAGTGTTCCATTTATATCATATTTTTTATATTCAAAATATCTTTGAAACCCTTCTCCTTATCCTCAGCCGTGTTGCCTCACTCTCCGCCACCTCGCCCACGCCTACCCCTCTGTCCATGCCTGCACGCACACCCTCGCCCACTTCTGTCGCCTCACCCTCGCCCTCGCCCTCGCTCTTACCCACCTCTTCGTCCATGCCCACCCTGAAGAAGATGAGAGATAATTTGGTCATTTTGTCACAGCGTACCTCCTATGAACATTTTTCACTTTCTAAGAGGATAAATTATAGATTTTTGAATGGCATAGGAAAAAATAAAAAAAAGAGTATTATCAGGAAAATTTCCTGTAATTTGGCCAAAAGAAAAACAAATGCAATAAGATTTGGTTTGGTTTGATTCGGCTTGATTTAATTTGTGATTCAAATTGATTCGATTTTATATATTTTTACAAAAATTCAAAATATATTTTAGTAAAAAAGGAAAAAAAGTTGCTTAAATGCGTGAAAAAGAAACTGGGCCGAACTTAAGCGGGCCATTACAGGCCCGACTCTAGCCGAAAGTAATAAATGGGCATCGGGCCGGGCTTTGGCCCGAAATTTTTAATCAACCCGGCTCCAATGCATTGAATCGAGGTTCGGGTCGGATCTACTGCGAGCTGTTATCGGATCCAATCGGGTTCGGATCAGGATGAACATTGTGCGACCCGTCACCACCGCCTTGTAGAAGACGCAAATCGCGGCCTCTACAAAAGCGAAGTATCCCCTTTTCTCTCTCCTCGCTATTTTGCTTTGCCTTCGACCCTCTCTCTCTCTCTCTCTCTCTCTCTCCTTGCGAAGAAGACGAAGCAGGAGAGAGCAACAATGGCGGCGTCCGCGATGTCCCTCGACCCCAAGCCCACACCCTCTCCGGCGCAGCCGCCTCCGCGGCCGCCGACGAGGAGGAGGACCTGTACGGGCGCCTCAAGTCGCTCCAGCGCCAGATCGAGTTCGTCGACATCCAGGAGGAGTACGTCAAGGACGAGCAGAAGAACCTGAAGCGCGAGCTCCTCCGCGCCCAGGAGGAGGTGAAGCGGATCCAGTCCGTGCCCCTCGTCATCGGCCAGTTCATGGAGATGGTCGACCAGAACAACGGCATCGTGGGATCCACCACGGGATCCAACTACTACGTGCGGATCCTCAGCACGATCAACAGGGAGCTCCTCAAGCCCTCCGCCTCCGTCGCGCTCCACCGCCACTCCAACGCCCTGGTCGACGTGCTCCCGCCGGAGGCCGATTCGAGCATCTCGCTCCTCAGCCAGTCGGAGAAGCCAGACGTTACTTATAACGTGAGTTTCCTAGCGACTCCGAAACCCTAGAGTCCGTATTTCGATTCGTTCTGGTTGAAAGTTTGGATTTTCATGTGAATTTGGGTGATTTGGGGCACGTTTAAAAGTTAGGGACTTTGTTTGGTTTACGTGAGGAAAGGGGGTTTTCTTGTTTATAGCGTAGAATTTAGGTGTTAATTACCAGTGAGTAGTTTAGCGTTTGGGGTGATTCCAGCATCTTGGTCCTCAGCTAGTTGGAGAAGGTTGAACTCATCTATTATGTGAATTCTAACAATTCCAAAACTCTTAAGTTCGTATTTTGATCTGTGCTGGCTAAAGGATTGGATTTTTCTGCGAATTTGGGTGATTTTGGGGAATTTTATGTTAGGACTTGTTGTGCTTAGGCTAGCAAAGGGTATTCTGTTGTTTAGGACAGGATTTAGGTGCTGATTTTTAAGTCAGGTATGTGTGTTGGTTCTTTTTTTGGTACTCTGTTCCTTCAGCTGATGTGAGTTTCGATATAGTTCTTGCTCATCGTTGAGATTCAGTTTAGCATATGGGATTTCCTTTTTTTTCTTCAGTGTTTGTAATAAAAGTTAGAACTTGATGGCGGGTAATTGTTAAGACTCTATTGATTCATATGTTGTGGCCACTAATTTGAACTTATAACATACTTAGAATCTCCACTTTTGGGAGGATCCAAGTGTTTATCTGTCCCTTAAACTAAGTACATGTTTGTATTATATGCAATTTGCATGCGGATAAATGGCCCTTGAGTTCAAGTTCGTTAGATCTCCTGATGTGATCTCTTGTAGCTTTCCCCCGTTGTCTTGTGAGGGATATTAGCACTATAAATTGGGACTATGCTGCAGAGACAGGATTTAGTGGTGGAAAGAAAGAGGAGACACATGAGGCTAATATATAGAATACTGGTGTTGTTAATGAATTTAGTGGACATGTGGCCTATGGTACTAGATTCGTAGTAATTTGGTGTTGTCATGAATCCCATGATCAGAAATTTCAAATGTCATTATATTTAAGATGATGATAGAGATCATTATCGACTTCACTGTGTCTTACAACAGAACCCTTATTGTTTACTCAATTGAACACTTTGTACCAGCTTTGAAAGAGTTGCTATAGTTATATTACTGGCAATGGGGCTCCTGAAGTATATTCTTATGAAGTGGTAGTGTTAGAAGTACTTCTTTCGTACTCTTATGTGCTTTATTGTGCTTATTTTCTGGTGTTCCAAAGTTACAAAATGTGGTTTGTGTGTTGAAACTATAAATAACAAGAGAAGAAAGCTTATGTAAGTTAGGACGAGTATATTTTCCTATAGGAACCTTGTTATGTAACTGCTTGATAGAGGAGCTGTTTTTTTGACTAGGCTCGTTTCTTTGCTTTTCTATCATAATGTTCTTTCTTCTTGTCAGTATTAGTTTGAGTATGTTTCTTCTCTTACAGTTTCTAATTTAAATACTTCTATTCTGTACTCAGGACATTGGAGGGTGTGATATCCAGAAGCAAGAAATCCGTGAAGCTGTTGAGTTGCCTTTGACGCATCATGAACTGTACAAGCAGATTGGCATCGATCCCCCAAGAGGTGTACTTCTGTATGGTCCCCCTGGCACTGGCAAAACAATGCTTGCCAAGGCTGTGGCTCATCACACAACTGCAGCTTTTATAAGAGTTGTTGGATCAGAATTTGTTCAGAAGTACTTGGGGGAGGTACTTATAGACTGATTAGCATTCGTTTGACTTTGCATTTGATTTTTCTGTTTGTTTTCTGGAACAATTTCTGCATTTTAATTGTGGTCAGCTGTTTGTTTAAGTTAACATGACTATAACTACCAATTCTTATAGAATTTTTCTGCTGAATTTCTGGTATTGTTTTTAATACTGTCTTTCACTGCTACTTGTGATACTGATTCAGGCTTTCCATGGTGTATTGCCAGATTTTGTCTCTCTTATACTTAGTTCTTTTTGGTATCTCACAGGGTCCAAGAATGGTTCGAGATGTTTTCCGACTTGCTAAGGAGAATGCACCTGCTATAATTTTCATTGATGAGGTTGATGCCATAGCTACTGCACGTTTCGATGCTCAAACAGGAGCTGACAGAGAAGTTCAGCGTATCCTCATGGAACTGTTGAATCAGGTATGATTATTATAACAAAGCAAGTGCTAGTTAAAAATAGATAATTGCCTCTCTCCTCTCATTTTTGGGTACAAAATTACAAGATTAAAGAAAAATTATACTATAGCCAAGCAGAGTAGTCTATTTTCCATGTCTGGGTTGTAAAGTTCTTATTAACTTTCCAACTGATTGTATGTGCCAATTGATTGTGCTTTGTCCTTGTTACAAGAATGACATCCTTTATCTAATTAACTATCCTTCTGTGCTTGCCGATATGATTGTCCTGACATGGTTCTTTCCCAATTGATATGTTGGTATATCCAGGGCATATGTTGGTCAATACTCTATTCTAACTCCATAGATTAGCTTCCTTCTGCGATGGTTATGTTGGAAACCTTATCTTGGGATTTAGTTGTATATCTTGCTTCTAATCTGATTCACTTGCTTCACTTCAGGTCCCATAAAGTTCTTAGAGAATCTAGTGTACATGTTCTGCTATTAGAAAAATATCTGTATCTTAAGTTGCTGGTCTTCCAATTAAAGGGAGGTTTATTTAATTAGTTCCTTTTAAAATGAAAAGCATTTTTCTAAGTGCTAGTGTGCATATAAAAGATTTTGAAGGAGATAGATGAACATTTAGAATTTTAATTGTGGAGGGGTATGAATGCAGAAAGATATGTTTTAGGGAAGTAGATGTGATTATCCCTGCCCGGCTTCATCCATGTTGCATTAGTTGAGTGTGTTAATTGAATGCTTTTGCAGATGGATGGGTTTGATCAAACGGTGAATGTGAAGGTTATTATGGCAACAAATCGGGCAGATACTTTAGATCCTGCTCTTCTTCGTCCGGGTAGACTTGATCGGAAAATTGAATTTCCTTTGCCAGACAGACGGCAGAAGCGTCTTGTTTTTCAAGTAAGCTGTTCAGTTAGTGCGTAGAACTGTACTCTGTTCAATATGAGATAAGCTTGTTTGTCCATGCTGGAGGTTTTACATAATTATTGTTTGAGTAGAGTTGTTTGAGAATCACTAACGCCTTTTTCATTAAAACCTTCTTGGAAGCTTTCTGCTATATCACAAGCTGAATATTCTAAGTGTAGCTTCTGCATTGGGGCTCAAAAGCTTATTTTAGCTTTCCGCTACAACAAAAGTTCCAGAATTTTTTGGTTGAATACCTCATGTCTTGAAGCTTCTACTTTCTAGAGTAGAGGTTCTAACTGCCAGGCCAAATGGGCATTTACTGAGTATGTAATATCTACTGCTAAACAGCTTTTCTGAAGATGCAACCTTTTGCCTTGTCTGATTAAATTGCATTCCTCGAGGACCCAAGTGCATGTACTAGGATTTTAATTGTGTAAATAAATGGGACAAATCTACATTTTCCTCAAATTACTGTTCTCTTTTTTTCTTTTTCATAACTCACCAGGTGCCTTCTTCTCTCATCCTCTGTTCATACTATCTGCGTGTCAAGTCTCATATGTTTATACGGAAAGAAACATCACCTTAACCAACTGGGAGTATAGCTTATCATGCTCAGCAAACCATAATATCGTATTTCTAGTCACTGTGGTGTAGTGACTACTATTGTATGCTTTTCCTTACATCTCTTTTAGTTTTTCTTGTTCCCCCTCAATTTACTGAGTTATATTTGAATGATCATAAGAACAAAGGAAGATTTTTTTAGAATATTTGGATTTCAAAAGGACTTTGGAACATGGCTTTTCACTTATACGTATTTCTTCACATATATTTGTAACATTAGCTTGTTGTCTGGATATTCGTGTATGCAGTTGGCCATAACAACTAGATTTCTTTCTATTGTGTATTCTTGTCGTAATTTCTATGAAATTCACTATTTTCTTTTCCTGCTGGCTTCAGGTGTGTACTGCTAAAATGAATCTCAGTGATGAGGTTGACTTAGAAGACTACGTTTCTCGACCAGATAAAATCAGTGCTGCTGACGTGAGTAAACCTTGCATTCCTTTACACTCAGTTTGTTCCTTTTCTTTTTGTAGGATTTAAATATCTTTCCTCACCTTTTGACAGCATCTCTGCTTATATTGTCTTAGGCAGAAACATTCGAGTCTTAGGAGTAGAAAATTAATCAGAATTGAATTCTGAACTTGAATCTTCTTTAAGCAATAATCCCAGTAAACTTTTTTTTTTTTGGATAATCTATTATTTCATGCTGTGAATACCATTTACTAGATTATCTATCTTCCCTAGTTAGTAGTCGGCATCTCTGCGTGCCACGTGCTTCACTTATTAGGGTGTTTGTGGACTAGTGGGAAAGTATAGTTCTGTTTTCTGTTGATTTGGATCAAACCAAAGAGATGGGAAAATGATCAGATCAATTTTGAAGTGCATTTCTGGGCGAAGTTTTTTCTTAAACCTAACATCACTTTATAACGAAGCAACCATTTCACATGATGTTGCATGATAAAGATTATAATTTGGTGAATCTCTCGCAGATTGCCGCCATCTGCCAGGAAGCCGGGATGCACGCCGTCCGCAAGAACCGGTACGTGATTCTTCCGAAGGACTTCGAGAAAGGTTATCGAACCAACGTGAAGAAGCCGGAGACCGATTTTGATTTCTACAAGTGAGAGCGGCGTCTAACGGTCAACTTACCAAGTTAGTCCCAATGCTTTCATGTAAACTGATTATGTACTCGAGGATGGAAAATGAGGTTTGTTAGTGATACATGCTACATGTTTCTTCATGCAAAATTGATTTTAAGCTCCTCTTTATTCACCTCCTTGTTTTGGATTTGTATTTCTGTAATTCAAATTGCTTCGTGGAACGGAAGTAGGACTAATACTTGCATGCCAACTAGTTGGATTTCAACTGTAGACATGATTTACATTCTTTCAAGCTGCTATTATCATATAGCATAGTGCTCCTTTCTTCAAGTTATTTACTTATTGCAGCAACAAAAACCCCTTAATCTTTCAATCTTCTTAATTATTTTCAGAATCGACTGATTGCACACTGTAGTTTGTGTTTGTGGTTATCATGAATGGAGCCGAAATTTGCTTTGTGTGTGGTATTTGGAGTTTTGTGTTTGCTAGGGGTGGCAATCCAGCTCGCTGTTTGCGAGCCAGCTCGTGTTCGGCTCGCCGACCGAAGCTTGAGACAGCTCGCTCGTGTTTTTGCTCGATAACAGCTCGAATAATTATTTTATATTTATATAATTTAGTATAATATATTTTTTATATAATAAAATAATTATATATTAATATATATTTTATTATTTAATTTTAGCAAAATAAAATAATAAATGCTAGATTTATATTATAAAGGACTCATTTATATATAAAGTTTCAAACTATTAGATCAAGTCTAATGGATAAAATTTTATAAATTATTTTTAACATATATTTAATCTAATATTTTTTAATTTATTGTTCGTTAGACCAGTTCGTGAGCCAGCTCGTGTTCGGTTCGTTAATAAACGAGCCGAACACGAGCTGAATTTTTTGGCTCGATATTTTAGCAAATCAGCTTGTTCGACTCGTTTAATAAGCGAGTCGAACACGAGCCGACCCCAGTACACTCGTGTTAGGCTCGTTTACGCCCCTAATGATTGCTTTGTCTCTGAATTGTTTATCTGAATTTCTGTGGGTGCATGCACATAATTTTGTGGATGCGTTTGAGTAAAGCAGATGTAAAGAGAAGGGCATAATATGTTGATTATGCTTTTCTTAAAGTTCTAATAATGCTCTCAATTTTGGTCATTACTGAGTTAATTCTTTTTTTTTCATTTAATCTCTATTAGTGAATTCTTAATTGTTTATCCTGGTGAATAATGTGGTTATAATTTGGAGGGATGTGGAGTTCATTGTCCCTTCATTTTCTCAAAAGTACTTTTGAATGTACAACAGTTTGTCTTTTTCCTAATCAAATAATATATATATATATATATTATGTGTGCAAAAGGTCACTTTTTCTTTTTTTAGCTTCTTAAGTATAGCTAGGGGTGTAACAAGTTCGAAGGAAGAGCTCGGGATGGCTTCGTGTTGGCGACTCGAGCTGGCTTGTATAAGTATCGAATTCGAAATTCAGCTCGTGGACGAGATGGCTACGAGCTGTAGCACATGTAAACAACAATATATAAAGATTAGAGGGATTTAATAATAAAAAAATAAATTTTTATTAAATTTTATCTATTAGACTTTACCTTAATAGTTGAAATTTAATTTAAATGAGTCTTTTTATACTAAGTGTATTTTATCTGTTTTATTTTGTTAAAATTATTAATAAATATATTTTATATATAATTATTTGTATTATTTATAAAAATAATTAATAAATTATATATAATTAAATATATTGTATTCGAAGCTTTATCGATCGCCGGGAGTGACCCAGTCGGGTTCGGCTCGTTTACTAAACGAATGATTCAATCTCGAGCTCATTTCGAGCCGAACACAAGATTGGCTCGCGAACAGTGAGCTGGATTACCACCCCTAAGGAAAATGACATCGTAGATATGAGAAATCAATCATCCTTATCTAGTATGATTATGCTAAAAGATTGTTTACAAAAAAAGAAAAAGAAAAAAAAAAGCTAGCTACAAAAAATAAAATCCGTTTACATGAAATTATTTTATTTATGTTTTCATATATATTTGTAAATTGGGTGTGATAATTTGGCTCTATTAAATAAAGTGGGAAATTAAGTTGGATTAACTTGAAATACAAGGCAAAGTAAAATATGTCGTTTAAAAACGAAGAGATTTTATTATTCATTTGCTTTGATTACAAGTTACCATCCTCATTATCCTTTACGCAAGTTAAATTAGCAAATGTTATTCATGATTGTTCTAAGCCATTAAGGCTACGCTACTCAAATTGATTCTCTATTTTTCTTTTTAAATGTAATTTGGGATTCAAAAGCTTATTTTTACAGAGATGTTACTTCTTTAGAAACTGCGTAAAAAAAAATCAATAAAAAATAGGATGACAAAGTGTTACCTAACTAAGAAAAAAAAAACAAAAACATATAGACCCTATATGAACTATGTATCATTTTGAATCGATAACGAACTTTTTTAAATTTTTTATTTTACTATTCGACCTTTCAATTTTTTTAGTTTGAGTCGCTCAACGTTACTTTGACTTTAAAATTTAAATATATAGTTTATCTTTAAAGTATGCTTTATGCAAATTCTCAAAGCTACAAATTTATTAAAATAAAAAATTAGTTTAAATTTTGAATTCAACATATAGTTAACTAAACTCAAATCAATAAATTGAAAGGCTGAATAATAAAATTAATCTTTTGAAACCCAGATATATAATACATTCAAAATAATTCATAATTCAGATAAACTCTATATATTTTTAACCAAAAGAGGAATAGAATCTCATCTTATTGTTGAAAGTAGTGCAAAAAATATTTGATCAACCGGATCACATGGCCCTAATTTTCAAGTCAAAGACAGATAGATGTAGATTAACTATTAATTGCATCCTAACATTTTTCTAATTTGGTTGTACCAAAAAAATTGCCATGCAAATCATCTCACCTACATAGAATTAAAGATTCATAAAGAACCAGCTCATCCATCCTTATAGAGGTCTAACCAACACTTAGATTCAATTTTTGGGGATTTTAAATTTACTAAAACATAAAATAATACAACCTTCTGAAAATTGATCAAAAAATAAGTCTTATAAATAAATGCCTGGAAGATTAATTATTACGTAGAAAATTTTTACGTGCCGATGCTCAATCTGATGATCGCCACACTTTCTGCAAATTTTTCATCATATCGTCAATTTGAAAGATAGGAATGATCTCAACCAGTAGTGGAGATCAGTAAATCCGCCAAAACTCAAGTCTGATAAGTGAATATCTGCAAGATTAATTATTACATAGAAATTTTTTACGCACTGATATCGTCACAAATTAAGAGTCTAGCAAGCGATTAATCTTGTTCTTTAAGAATGGCAAGATCAATATTTTACGAACTTTCGATCTTATCGTCCATCCGAAAGATAGGATTAATCTCAATCTGTAGTGACGGTCAGTGAAAAATAGATTCGATGAGTAAATGATCGCGAGATTAATTATTATGTAGAATTTTTCTGTGCACGAAATTACAAGTAGTTGATCAAGGATTTGACGGGATATTATTTTGGTGGTGGTGATGTAGCAATCAACCCCGTCCCCATCGAACGGTCACCATGAGCCGAGTTGGCGACTCAGTGATGGTACGGGTGACCCTATTGCAGGTGATCCCCTCGAGTTTCTTAATATTGTATCCAAGTACTTGTCCTCTACTATTAAAAATAGGATTAATTTCATACATGTCCGTACAAATATAGTAAATAGCAAATAAATCCTTATAAAGTTCAACTTTTTTATTTTGTTTCTGTAGAAGTTCTTATGTTTTCAAATATGTTCCTCCCGTTAGAATTCGTTAAAAAATGTTAGTTAACCATAGGTTAAATATTTAATCATAGTTAGTTTTTTATATTTTTATTCCTTTATGTTATATTATAATGATTTTTGGAGGGATATATTTATGATGACAAAATTAAAAATATATACGATTTTTTAATGATAACAAATCATATGAAAATATTTGAAAACATTATGACTTTTGTAGGAACAATATATGAAAGTTGAATTTTATAGGAATATATTTTTCATTCATTATATTTGCAGAAACATACATGAAATTAACCCAAAAAAAGAAATAATTGAAAAAAAATCTAAAGATATGAACTAATTCTCAATAAGCTATGTTTACTGCTAAAAAATATTATATTTATTGATAGAAGCTATTTATCTAGTGAAATATTTATATAGAATCGAATATTATAAACATTTAAATAATATATTTTAAATAAAGAATACTCTCTATAAAAAATAATTAATAATAATAATAATAAAAATAAAAGGGATAAGAACTAAGTTGTAATATTGGGATAGTGGAGGGACTCCTCTTGCTGTGTTCTTTTTAAACGCCTCGCTCTCGTACTTGTCCCCGTCTCTCCTTTCCCTCCCGAGATCCCAACTCCTCTCTCTCTCTCTCTCTCTCTCTCTCTCTCTCTCTTCGTTGCTTCGTAGAAGAAGAAGAAGAAGAAGGGAGGAGACTCGAAGATCTCCGGTCCCGATTCCGGCGCGGATCGGATCAGGAGCTCGCCGGAGCATCGTCGGAGCATCGCCGGTGGATCGTCGGAGGATCGCCGGAGGAGGAGGCCGTGGAGAAGGTCCTTTTACTACTCCACAACACCTTCTGTCTACGTATAAAGTGTACGCTCTTAATCCTTGTCCATTTGGGATCGGATCCCTATAGTTGTTTCTAATTCTACTGGATTTAGTGAGTGAGGGGGTAACCATTTTTGGTTGCACATCAACAAGTTGTTGTTTACTGTTATGGTGTTGCGATCTCTAAATTTAGGGTTTCGTCGGTTAATTGCTCAGTTTCTGTTTATATTAATGGTGTGTGCAGAAGCGGATTTAAGTAGTGGAGCGTGTTAATTTTAGTAGATTGCATCTCAGTTGGATACTTGGATTGAGGGTGTGCGGATTCGAGGAGTATGATGGATGATCTACTTGATTCGGATTTGGGGAAGCATGATTATGATTGGTGAGTGCTCTGATCCTCTGCAGTTTTTTTTCTTTTTTTTCCTCATGTGCTGTGAATTATACTTGAGATTAGGAGTTCTTTGATCTGATGTTCTATAGATGTTAATTGATGTCGAAAAAAAAAGAAGAAGAGAAAGATCGTTCCAGCGTCTTCGATTCCATGTTATATGCTAATTTTGTCAGAAAAAGATAGTATTGGGCTATTAGTAGAAATAACTTTATCGCGAGTATCTTGAACATGATAAGTTTAACGAATTTAATTTCTTAGTTGTTTGAGTATGAGGTGATCCCTCATTGCATTCATTTGAGAGAAAGAAAAAGGTACAAAGAGTAGATAAGAGAATACAACTTAATTCCCGCTAATTAAGCTCAACTTAGATCCATCTTGTGAATCTACCGGAATTCAATCATATTCAACTACTACATAATGATCCTGTGGTTGATTGAATTCATGTAATTGGCTAACTTGCAACATCGGTATAGTAGAGGGACTATGCATATAACTTTTTGTTTATCTAAACAATTGCACTTGCAAGTTCACTTCAATTCACATCTTTTCTTGGATATGTAGAACTTAAAGATAGCATCCTTTTTGCTCAGGCTTTTAACACCTCCAGGAACTCCTCATAATTCTTCTTTGGATCTTACTGAGATGCCACTCTCTTCAACTGTACCAAAACGCGCCACCACTAGATCATCGTCCGCTGCAAGAGCTTCGCGGGTAACTTTTCTTTAGTTATTTATATGTTCTAAGTATACTGTGATGCATAATATTGGTCCAAAGAGTTCTGGCTTTGGCATAGAAGTTGTCCATCAGCATTAAACGGAACATATCTAGTTAGTTGGTACTTTCTACAGGTCAAAAAATTTCTAGATAGTTCTTACAACTCTTTCTATTTTCCTGTCAACTCTATTATAGCAAATGACTTGCAAATGGAATTTGTTTAACGATACGGCCTGCGGACTTACATGTTGCATATGTTTGTTGCAGTTTTCTGCTTCTCAACCAGAGAACAGCAATTTACCAAGACTAGCCCGAAGCAGTTCACTATCCCGCCCTTCCACTGCTTCCACCTTCATTCCTAGTAAAAACAGAACTTCAATTTTAAACACAAGCTCGGCCTCAGTCAACTCAAGGCCATCAACTCCGATCAAGCGGGTGGGCACTCTTTCTTCAACAAGGCCAACGACAACTCCGGCCTCTCGTCCTGTGCCGACACGTTCTCCCACACCGGTCAGAACCCAGGCTCTACCCACCTCTGCCGCAATTAAGACCAGACCCTCGCAAAATGCTAGGTCATCAACCCCGTCCACGCGGCCCCGAGTTACTCCTACTTCAAATTCAAATTCAAATTCAAATTCTTCAGCGCCCCGGTCTACTTCCCGGCCATCAACCCCTACTCGCCATCCTATTATCCCAGGCAGATCACCGTCTGTCGGGCAGATCCGGACTTCTGGAGGTCTAACATCTACTGGGCGAAGCCCAATCCCTAGCGGTCAAAGTTCCGCACCTTCATCACGCCCAAGCTCCCCTAGTCCACGGCCTCGGACTCCAGTTCGGCCACTTGATATCCCCGATTTTCCGACTGAAACGCCACCAAATCTAAAAACTAAGCTGCCCGAACGGCCAGTTTCTGCAGGAAGAGCACGCCCAGGAATGGCTTTGACAGTAAGGTCATCCCCTAATTCTGAACCAGCAGCTACTTTGAGCTCACATAAGAGGATCTCATTGCCTGTTGTTACTCGGAATAAGTTTCCGGAGAACATTTCAAAGGTTCCTTTGTTCAACAATGGGCAACAAGCCATGCAGACCATGATGAAAGCTACAGAGAACAGTGGATTTGGAAGGACAATCTCGAAGAAGTCGCTTGACATGGCCATCAGACACATGGTATGTATTTTCTTGCTACATCGGTGATAGTTTTCTTTTTTTCGTTTTTCCTTCTCTTCGTGCTTACTGATTGAGAGATAGTTACGGCATAATTAGCAGCATACATGATATTTCTGGTTTGGAAAAGCTTTCACAACCCCCCTTCTATTGTTGTCGCTGTTAGGATGTGAAATTAGACTTGCCTGTATGACAATCATGCAAATCGTTAGTTAATGACTATCTACAAGATTAAGAAATTAAAATTTACAATATTTTCAATGAGCCTCATGATCAATTTTAATGGCAAGTTCTTATGAACAACTGGAACAACCTCAAGATGGTCAAGTATTACAGTTCGAACCACAAGGTGGTCAGGTCATTTGTTTGAGTTGTTTCACTGCAGGGAAGTAGGTGAAAATTTTCACTCCTAGTTTACACAGGGCTGGACAGAACAATATGCTGTATTACTATATTAGCCCCTGCTATAGTAGATCTAATCGTTCAACCTCGAAGTATTAAATTCCTAATGCCTTCAACTGTTTCTAACCGTAGGACATTCGACAAAATATTGGCGGCATCCGGAGTACGTCCCTCTTCCCGCGCAGCATCCGCAGTTCTGCCAGAAAACACCAACCGGCTCGTACACCAGACTCCGTGATCCCTAACGAGGACGAACTCCTTTCTGAAAATGGAAATAGCAATGGAACAGTTTCTGGGGATTCCAACAGAGGAAGCTCATACAACGGCGGCAGTACAGCTAATAACTCTCCCGATAGAGAAAACCTCGCGACAAAAGATATCTTGAACGATATCGATATCTATGGTAGCTTCCGCTATGACTCGATGTTGCTGAGAGAGGATGTGAGTAACACTAATTGGTTGCACAGTGTTGACGACAAGTCGGATGAGAGCTCCGTGTTCGATCACCGGCTCGAGCCTCTCCCGGAACCTTTCGGTCCTCTATGACAGTGATTCACTATGTAAAGTTTGATATGCTTGATTCTTCACTTTCTTCTGTTCTACTTTTCCTCTCTTTTTTTTGGGAATTTTTCATATCATTGTTTTAGAACTTATCTTTTTCTGATGAATCCTCTTCTGTTGTTGAAAATGGTTGGGTGTGGTCTTAGATCGCGGCCCTTACTCGAATTTGTTGTTTTTCAATTCACAGGTTTATTGTACTAAAATTCAGAATGCAAAATTAAAAGATATTTGAGCTTTTCTTTGTCTTGTGTAATCATTAGGTAAAACGTATTTATCATCTAAAAAATCTAAATTTTTTAGGCATATAGCCGGATCGAATCAAGTACATATAGCTCCGCACTGGGATGCATCACTGCTTAAGCCTTAAGCTGGCCCAATTACAGGGAGTTATGGTCGCACTCCTGGACCACTTTAGTTCTATCGTGAGTTCAATCATGCGTAGGTAGGGATGGCAATTTAGTTTGCTGTGTGTGAGCCAGCTCATATTCGGTTCGAAATGAATTCGAGATCGAATCACTCGTTTAATAAACGAGTCGAGCACGAACTGAATTTTTCAGCTCGTTTAGTGAACAAGCCAAACATGAGTTGGAATCAGCTCACTAATGTTCGGCTCGATAACAGCTTTAATACATATATTTGATATTATACATATAAATAATTAATTAATTTTTAGCTTGATCTAAATATAAAATCCAAAAATGAAATTGTGCAACTTTGGACCGTGCAATGGGCCGACTAGTAGGCATTGACTGAGTTGCTTTTCCCAAAATGCGATCACGGATAATGTCTAAAAGTCAAACAAAAATTCTATTTGTTTTTCTTTTTAAACAAAACAAAATTTTATGTACAATTTTTTTTTTTGGAGTGCTCCTTTGTCCTTTTTCTCGATAGTTTAAATCTATTTATTTTAAATTTCAAACAAAAGTATACATCATAGTATAGTATTTCTATTTTGAGAAAATTATTGTGGGGCATTGAATAATCGGATGCTTTATCACTTGAATAATTTTCTAACAAACTATTTTTTTATATAAAATTAGTTCAAAAATAATATTTTAAGATACGTTTCGACGTACTTAAAGAGACCGAGAGTATTAATTTTTAATTTAAACAACATCATTTAGTTTGAATGTGTTCAAACTACGTACATGCATGGTGTGTACGAAAAAAAAAAAACCAACATCTTAAATTATTTATTTATTTAATTTTGCCTCCCAACCATTCCGTAACAGATCTAATACGCAATGCTCAATAATAAAGCGTGACATTATTTATATATATATATATATAAATATATATAAATATGTATTATGTATGTAATTAAACTCCGTACATCTTTTAAAAGTCCATGACAATTTTTTTTTATCTTTTTCCTGTAGATTATGATTGGCTCTGATTGCTTTAATTTTTGAAGTTCGTTGCCTCCACAAAAGAGATTATTTATTTTTTTAAAAAAAAATAACAAAGTTGTACACTTGTACCTATTTATGTCTCTCATTCAAAAAAGTACATGTTAATTAAAAAAAGAAACATTTTAATAAGAAATGTTTCAAATTGTTCAAAAATAACTTTATAAATTATTAAGGTGTTGGCAAAATTATTTGATATTTTACTGTTTGAGCTAAGAACATATAAATTACTAAAATATACTATATGTATGTGTAAATCATAATGACAATATTTTTGAGTTTTATTGAATCAGATAAATAGAATGTGAATAGTGATTAATTTTTTTCTAAAAAAAAAATCTTGAAATTACATTACTACCCTTTCAGAGAACACAAGGGCTTACTCTATACTATACCAATCCATTTCATAATACTTATTAATTAATTAGTAAATACAAGACACATAAATGGTTTTTTTTTTTTTTAAGAAAAGGGCATACACATTTAATAATTAGTTGTGAGATCTAGAGTCAGAGCAAATTTTTTTTTTTAACATTTATGACAGCATAAATTCTTAAGGAAGAAGCAGGTAATGTTAAGACAACATGCTCCACACATTGAAAATTGGTGTGGTGGGTGTGCATTAATTCATGAAAGGGAATTAATTTAAGGCTCCAAGTAAATGTTAAATCCACAATAGAGAATGATATTGTAATGGCTAAATTACACTTTTGGTCCTCCATGCTATTCATTATTTTAGTCTTCATATTATAATTTCAAATTTATTATAATCAGGTCTCACAACGTAATTTAGTAGACAGAGATGTGACTGATGGCAGGACTACACTTAAGATGTCGCATCATATATCAATATTTAGTCAACTGAAATGAGTTGTAGAATTTTATTGCCATAATTTACAAAGTTTAATTTTAAAATTATAACAAATTGAAGTTAGAGAATACAGTGTCACACGCATCATAGTTTTAAAACCAAAAGTGTAATTTAGCCTAGTCTAGGAAATTAGGTAATTTTAAGAACTAATTCAGTTTATTTCACACAATACAACCAAAGAGAGAAATTGAGTAAAATATTAGAAATAAAGTATTAAAATATTACTCTCTAAATGATTTAACTTTAAGAGAAAGTTTAAGTTGAATGTGATAAAATATTATCTTCATATAATTCAAGGGGGCTTATTGATGGATTATTATAAACTTTTCTCACTTAAGTCAATGGTAGTTTTTATTGGACTAATCATGCTCATCTATACATGTCTTAGTGCCCACTTAATTATGTATTCATGTGAGAGAAAAATCATACATCTAAGAGGGCATGTATAATAAATTTAATGTAATTTAAATATATATTTTTAGATGCCTATGAGCTAACCCCACAAACCTCTCACTTGCAAGAGAGGTTGTTCAACAACCACACAATTAAAAAAATATAATTAATTAAGAGTATAACCTTGTGCATTTAAGCTTTACTTTGTAATAGATTAAGTAGATGCCGCCGGTCCCAAAAACTCGAGCGGTTAGAAATATACAACCAATTTATTTAAAGTATACAGACACAACGCTGATAGATCCCGATTAGTACTCGATCCAACCAGTCTCACATACTACTTCGAACATGACCCGATCCATCCCGACCGCCTGCCATTTCAAACGTGACTCGATCCAACTTGATCTCTTATCGTCTTTTTTTGTTTTTATTTATTTTTTAGTTAGTTATCTGAAGGGAGAAAATACATATAACAACTAGCTCTAAATTAGCACTTAAAAAAGTACAAAATGGTATCTAAAACATAAGTTCATGTGCTAATAACTTGTATTTTAATGTCCACATGCCTAATTAAATGTTGCATAATATTGCTTAGGATCTCAATTTAAAAGAAATTAATTGAAGGGGCCAAGCAAATGTTAAACAAATAGAGAAAGATGTTGCAACAAATAAAGTTAACTTTAAGAACCAGTAATTTTAATGCGTTACATGCATTAAAAAACTATGATGAAATAATATTTTATTTATTCCATAAATGATAACACGTATGTTGTACAGTGCGAGTTGATTCGAATAAGATATAATTCCTGCTATTCCATTGAAAAACAAAAGCAACATATCTTTATAATTTCAATCTAACTTTTTCTCATACAATATCGAAAAACGATTTTCAGTATTCGATGTACTTGAACTAAAACTAATTCTGAGCTGAGCCGAATCGAGTTGAATCATAATCTGAGTGTTGGTATAATTAACTTAGTTAAATACCAATGATTGCTCTTGAGTTAGATTTCTGTTTTTAAAAACGGCCCTTAAACTGATCCGTTGACATCCCTAACCAGATACTCAGGTACATCAAATTACTTACAGGCTTATTACTATATTTTTATTCTCTTTATAGACACTACCAATTTACATTTTAATGTATCATATGTACAATTTAATGTGTCTCTTTAATTTTCACCAACTATATTAATAGCCATGTCTAGTGAACGCATTTTAAAGCACCGCCGCTGGTGGGCCCCACACTTATATTAGCCAATCATGAGCATCTGATCAATCGGCATCAAATCCGACGGCTGCGATCTCCCAATGTTGCACCGGCGCAGCAAAACGTTGCATGAACCGCGCTCTGTGGACCTTAAATTTTTTAAACGCGTAAACTGTTGGATGGGATTTAGAATATTTTAGAAATTTTGAGATGATTTTGAAATGAAACTCTCTCAATGTTGAATTTTTTTAATTTGAATTATCACATTTAGTTTAGTTAAAAAAAAATCTCAACTACCAACTCTTCCAATCTCATGCGTAAACTATAGTTGACTACAATTACTCAAATTCTAAAAAGTCAAAAAGTTAAAGGGCCTCGTTCGAAACGAATATAAAGTTGAGGGGGCCATTTCAAACGGTTTGAAGCTGAAGGGGTCTATAGACCGCGGTGCACGCAAGATGTTCATTACGCTCACGTGCGACGCACGTGACCTCACCACCTACGTTCATAGCCACAGTGCTCAGTGCCCAAGGGCAAAACCGTAATTTCACACACACTCACTCTCTCTCTCTCTCTCTCTCTCTCTCTCTCTCTCTCCACCAAATACTCGCTGTTATACTCCACACAATCCACCACTCCCTCTCTCTCTACCCCCTCTCTCTCTCTAAAACCGAGTCACTCTCTGAGTCCGTGAAGCGCTCCGAGTTCGCCTCAGCGACGAGCTCAGTGAATCGACCCCGATCTGTAGCGTTGTGGGCTCGGTGAGCTGAGGCGCGAGCTCGGAGCTCGTTGGGGGGGAGCTGCGGAATCGGCTCTGCAGTGGAATGCCTTCGATTTCCCTCCGCGATCTCGCGTTTCCTCCCAAATTCGACCGATTTCGGCTCCGATGGCGTGTCCAAACCCTAAAAGATCGGTTTTCTCGACGAATGCAGTGAGTTCCATGCCATTTTCTTCGTTTTCGGGCGCTTTTGAGCTCAGCTTCGGCCAAACTGGAGAGCTTTTAGGTTCCGGTGCTTCATGTACAAGTTTCGTTCCCTCTAATCGATTCTATTGAAGAAATTTGAGGTTTTATTTCACTCTGATTCGGTTTTGGGGGCGAATCGAGGGTTTGGATGCTGCAAATTGGAAAAAGGGTTCGTTTGTAGCCCCAAATTTTGGGCGCATTTCGTTTTTTTAAATGATTTTCCGAGCCGTTTTAGCTTCAAATCGTTAGGTATGCTTCGATTTAGAGTTTGGTAGTTTTACCAATTTTTTTTTTTTTATTATATGTTAAAAAAAACTAATTTTTTCTTTAATTTTTTTATAGGCTTTAATTTGTGTGGTGGTTATTCTCTCGAGAATGGTCAAGGGAGCTACTGACAACTTTCTCCTCGCTGAATCATGTAAGTTTCAAATTTTATCCTATTTTATAGAACATTATATATTATTTATTTATTTATTTAAGATAAAATGTATGAATTAATTCCTTTTTTGGTCCATATTGTATATATATATATATATATATATATATATATATATATATATATATATATATATATATATATATATATATATATATATATATATATATATNTATATATATATATATTACACTTTACTGAAAAAATGACTGTAATTTTAAAGAAGAAATAAATATCAAATTTGTGAAGTTTTACTTTTTAAAGGACTGAAGTGCTTAGGTGAAGAAAATACAGGGGCTGAGTTGCAACATTTGCATAGTATAGTACTAGGGCCGTTCATACATTTTAACCCCTTTAACTTATTATAATGGGCTTCTTTTGCATTTAGCCCCTCAGAATTTTTTTTTTTCATAAATAGCCTCACAAAATTTATATTTGCAAGATTGGCTCTATCCCCGCTATGCAAGCGTCACGCGAGCATCACGTGTGTGTGGATGGTGGTGTAGATTAAGTTGAACAAGGTGAACCATTCATCATGTTTGAACACGATGAATGATTCACCGTGTTCTATTATTTTCCTACCATGATATTAAGTAATATTTAGGATTAGGATTTGGGAAGGACAGTGAATGATTCAATGTATTCAACTTAATCTAGACTGCCACGCACACGTGGCGCTCCCGTGGTGCTTGCGTGGTGGGGATGGGCCAATCTTACAAATATAAATTTTGTGGTGCTGTTTGGAAAAAAATTTTTCTGAGGGGGCTAAATGCAAAAAAGCCTATTTTAATCTATCACTCTGTGTGCAGTGTGGTGGTTTCTGAGTGTCTTTTTTCTCTTTTTTTCTTTTGATGTGTGAGATAATATTCCAGCCTGGCCCATGTTACTACAATGCATTAATTAGTGTAGTCCCTGCTCTAAAACTCCAATCTTTTTCCTCTTTACTCTTTGGTTTTGTCTCCAACTTTTGCTTTTATTATGCCTCCTCTTTTTGGGTATCAATTGTTCCTTTTAGTAAACATTGTTTGTTTCTAATGCTGCCTCATGTATGATGATTATTTGGCATTAAATTAAGGCTAACCAAAATTCTTTTTTAATTGAAGTTCTTGGTGTCAACTTCTATTTGGGTTTGCTCCTTATATCCACTTTCAGGTTGTGTTTGGTTTTCCGGAGAATATCCCAGAAAATAGTTTTCTGGCTCGAAAATGCTTTTTCGCCTGTTTGGTTGCCAGGAAAAAAAGTAGTTTTTCTGGAAAATGTTTTCTCTAGATTTCATGAAAAATTAGAGTTGTTAAAGACAATGAAATGGGCGGTGACTCTTTGTGAAGTAGTTATATTATTTTCCGCAATGGATATGACCCAATTACCCTTCTTCATGTCAAAGTTAATTAGAGTAAAGAAGCTTATTTTAGGGAGAGAAAAAGACAAAGAGAGGAGGGGTATTCTCTTAGTAGCAGTTGGGATGGTCCCCTCCATAGAATACATCACCCACATACATTTGATATTATTCTGATTTTTTTTTGGTGGCAAGAACCTGCACCTGCTATAGGTGTTGATGGGCATATCCTTAAGGCCCTTGTTTTGCCTGGCTTCAAGAAAAGCTGTTTTAGTCTGAGAATCACTAAGCGGGTGCCTGGCGACTAGAAGATCTGCAGCTTTTGCAATGGTGGGAATCTATTTTGGAGCTTCTGCTTCTGCCACAGCAAGAAGCTGTTAAAAGGGGTTTTAATGAGCTGTTCCTATTTCTTCGAGCAGCTCTACTCGAACAGCACTCATGCAAACGAACAGGCCAATAGTACGAAAAGATCACATATGATATTGCAAATAGTGTTGGGAGGTCATTTTAGGAACTCCAAAAAGGTTCCTATTGACACTTTTTTGCCTTTTCTCAATAGTGGTAGCTTCTTTTCAGTAAGGCTGACATTTTAGTAAGGACCAATTAGCTTTTTTATTTTTGTTAAATTTTCTCGAACTTTTGCTCTTCTCCTTTTCTTCTATGTCTGATAGATTAAGAGAATGATTATGCTCATTAATCTGATAACTTTCTTATGTTTGATTTGTTTCATTTCTTTCCTCTACAACAGGAGCAAAAAGGCTGGTGGAATTAAGCTATTGAAATATCTGTAAATCGAGCCATGCACTATTCCGCGCTCATTTCGTCAGTTTCTCTAATTCTCATTCTCCTACACCTTCCCAATGCTGCCAATGCTGACCTTAACTCAGACAAACAATCCCTCCTTTCATTTGCCGCCTTACTTCCGCATGGTCGTAAGCTCAATTGGAGCTCTTCCACTCCAGTCTGTACATGGACTGGCGTTACATGTAACGCAGCCCAAACCGGCGTCCTCACCCTCCGATTACCTGGTGTTGGGCTCTTCGGCCAGATCCCGCCGGACACGCTAGGCAAGCTTGACGCATTACAAGTATTAAGCCTTCGATCCAACCGCTTAACTGAAGATCTCCCCCCTGATGTATCATCTCTCCCCTCTATTCACTCTCTTTACCTTCAGCACAATAACTTATCAGGAATTATACCGACTGCTCTCTCTTCGAATTTAAGTTTTCTTGATCTTTCATATAATACCTTTGTTGGAGAAATTCCTTTATCCATCAAAAATCTTACTTGGCTGACTTCATTGTTTCTACAAAACAACTCCCTTTCTGGACCCATTCCTGATTTTCAACTTCCCAAACTAAGACGCTTGAACTTGAGCAACAATAATTTGAGTGGGCCTATTCCGTCTTCGCTTCAGAAATTCCCGGTTGACTCCTTTTTGGGTAACCCATTTCTATGTGGGCCACCTTTGAAGCTGTGCTTTCCAATTTCTCCGTCGCCTTCTCCTATATTTCCACCGCCAATCTCCCCTACGAGGCATAAGAGGAGCTTCTGGAAAAGATTAAGTACTGGGGTCATAATCGCTATCGCAGCAGGAGGATCGGTCATACTGTTTATATTGGCAGTCATATTCTTAATATGCGTCTTCAAGAGGAAAGAAAGGGAGAGTAGCGGAGCTTCAAAAGGCAAGGCTATTGCCGGTGGGAGGACCGAAAAGCCTAAAGAGGACTACAGCAGCGGTGTTCAAGAAGCCGAGAAGAATAAATTGGTGTTCTTTGAGGGTTGTTCCTACAACTTTGACCTAGAGGATTTGTTGAGAGCTTCTGCCGAAGTACTTGGAAAAGGAAGCTATGGGACTACGTATAAGGCCATCCTTGAAGATGGCACTACGGTGGTGGTGAAGAGGTTGAAGGAGGTGGTGGTGGGGAAGAAAGATTTCGAACAGCAGATGGAGATGATTGGAAGGGTTGGGCAGCACCCGAATGTTCTGCCGCTTCGAGCTTATTATTACTCCAAGGATGAGAAGCTTCTTGTATATGATTATGTGCCTACTGGTAGCTTTTCTGCCTTCTTGCACGGTATGTTTTACTATGCTTCATCATCGCTTTACACTTTGATATGTAAATTGATGAAAAGTAAAGTGCTTTGCAAGCAGATGTGTCGCGGGGAATCTGTGAAGTTTATTGAAGTGCTTTTGGTGAAAACAAGAAAATTTGTATGGGTTCTAAAATTTTTTAGAAAGTTTTCTATTATTGGAGTAAGATTCATAATCAATAAGTTGTTACGGTCGTATTATTTGAAAAGATGAAATTTCCATTTTCTAGTTTTGTTTGATAATGTTATACTTCAATCGGCAATTTGGCTTTTCCCGCACCAAAGAAGAAACTAATAACCTATATAGGGTTGGTAAGCACTGCAGGTGGAACTGTTTTGGCCTTAATAGACATATGAAACAGAAGAAGCACTATTAGATATGGGTATCTCCTTTTGTATCAACTACCTAATGTAGTTGCTTAGTTGACTTTGATTTTATAGGTTGCTGCATTTAATTTAGTTGTGCTTGATGTTCCGAGGGCCCATCCTTATCCTCCCTATCTATTGACTCCAAATTTTATGCATTAGATTATCCCATGGCACATGGATACATGCCCCATTGATGATAAAAATGAATGGTGTTTGTAGAACATCCCACTTGGGCTAACCTTAGTGTCAAACTGATCCTTCATGTATACTGTCCATCTATATGCACAGGCATTACTTTGATAATTAAACATTTTAGTTGGAAGAGAGGATAAACAAGTATCGAGAACATTTTTTCTGCAAAAAAAAAAGAGATGACAACTATCAAGTATGTAATTTAAGAATGCACAGTTTTAAAATTAGATGGTAATTTTGGTGTACAACTTTAAGCTCTAAGAATTTGGTATAGATACACAGACTAATGCTGTACATAACTTCGCTTCTCGCTCTTTTATTTGTTCAAGTAGAAATTTTAGATATTTGAGGTCTATTAACCCTCCTGTTCTCCCTTGAAAATAAATTCCACAGGAAATAAAGTTGCCGGAAGAACCCCGTTGGACTGGGACGCGCGACTAAAGATTGCCCTTGGCACTGCTCGTGGGATCGCACACATTCACACCGAAGGCGGCAGTGGCAAGTTCATCCATGGCAACGTCAAATCCTCCAACGTCCTCCTGACGCCCGACCTTGACGCCTGCGTCTCTGAGTTTGGCCTCTCACACCTTATGAGCGCCGCCGCCGCCACCACCTCACGGGTTGTTATCGGGTACCGTGCGCCCGAGCTCATCGAGACTCGAAAGGCAACCCAAAAGTCCGACGTGTACAGCTTCGGCGTCCTGCTCCTTGAGATGCTGACCGGAAAGGCCCCGCTGCAGTCGCCGGGCCGGGACGACGTGGTCGATCTGGTGCGGTGGGTCCACTCGGTGGTCCGCGAGGAGTGGACGGCCGAGGTTTTCGACGTGGATCTGGTGAGGCACCCGCATATCGAAGAAGAATTAGTTCAGATGCTTCAAATTGCAATGGCGTGCGTCGCCAGGGTTCCCGATCAACGCCCGAGGATGGAGGACGTGATTAGGATGATCGAGGAGGTGCGGAACTCCGACTCGGAGAACCGACCATCGTCGGAGGAGAAGGGGAAGGACAATAATAACGGCCAACGATCGTGAGGGGCATCGGCAAACATCGAGGAAGGATTTAATGTTGTAGGGATTAGTTTGTGTAGTCAAGCAATGATAGATTAGAATCTTGTGTGGAAGAAGTTGTTTTGCTCATAAGAGCAATCAGGTAGATGCAGTTTTCTTCTTGATTATTGATCATTGTTGCAGTGAATTTGGCATTCATTTTTCACTTATATGATTGTTGATTTTACTTGTACTTTTTTGTTTTGTGAAAGTTAACTCTGTGATTTATGTATTATTTTTTGGGAAAACTTCAAAAACCCCCCCTGTGGTTTCGTGCATTCTCACTTTACTATCCTGTGGTTTAAAACGTATCAATTTACTCCCCTGTGGTTTCATTTTTATCTTTTCGGAAGCTTTTTCGTTAATATTTCTTTAAATTATATACAAAAAACTTCAGATAACCATCTATATTTATCGAATAGTCACTTTAGTATCCTTTAATTTTAACTTTGTCACTGATTTTAAAAAAAAATAATAATAAAATTGATAACAAAAAGATAAAAACGAAACCACAGGAGGGCAAATTGATACGTTTTAAACCACATGGTAGCAAAGTGAGAACGCACGAAACCACAGGGGGGTTTTTTGAAGTTTTCCCTTATTTTTTTGAGTGAATGTTAATGTTAAATTTGAGGTTCAAGGCTGAGAAGAAGCAAAATATGTTCCTTAATAGATAAAAGTTGCTAACAATATGCAAGCACATAAAATTTTGGTTATTATTATTATTATTATTATTTGAAGTAGACTCCTCAACTATAATTTTTTTATTATTATTTTTAAACTGAGATCCTCTCAACTTCTAATTTTTTTTATTTAAGTTATTATACTTAATTCTTAGGGTAAATGTTTAGTTAATTATTATTTTGTCTATTTTTATTTTTGAGAAGTGATTAAAGTTAGTAAATTCAATGAAATTATTAATAAACTTGGGAAAATATCCTATTTATTCGATAAAAATTACCCAATTTTACAAGATCAAAAAGTGAAGGGGTGTTAATAAATTATGTAGCAGGTCTCCATGCATTTTATCAAATTTTATTGTCACCACGTTATCTTTTTTAGCCAATTTTCTTATTTTTTTTAATTTGTCAAAAATGAAGCTTGTAGTATTTGGAATCCTATCCCAGTAAGAAAATATCGCCTAACCAGGATTGATACTATTTAATTTAATACAACACTATTTAGAGCAGTTGATTAGTACCTCTGTTAAAATCGGAACGGCGAAAAATAGATCCAGAAAATAATTTAATGTAAGAAAAGAAAAGATAAGGAAAGAACACATCGATATTTACGTGGTTCGGCCAACGGCCTACGTCCACGGGCGAAGACGGAGCAAATAATTTATTAATGTCGAAAAGGCGGAGTACAAGAAAATCTCTCAAAAGGCCAAAACTTAATTAGATCCGAAATGCCGCAACAAGCAACTCCAATTGCGGCTTCTCTCTCACCCGTACGGACCCAAAACTTGATCTTAATTTGTGCATACAGCTCCTTAGATGCTTGCTTAATTAATTAGAGCTCCAACTTTTCTCTCAGCTCATGATGCTGCTGCCACCGAAACACCAAATTAACACGACTCCACAGCATCCGTACATACCCTCCAAGAGTCTTAATTAATTAGTGCATGGCTCTTAATTTGGTCGCGACTTCTTTAATTTGGCCGTAGCATGTATTTATAATACATGTCTCCTAACTAGAGTCTAATTCTAATTCAATTAGAATTACACTCCTAATTATAATCCATATATGCCAAATTAAATCTAAATAATATCTAATCCTAATTAGATTAGGATTTATCCTCAATTTAGATAACTACAAATCTAAACCAAATATAACAACCTCGTACATTGGACTACTGAAAATGAAATTCACGTTGAAGTAGACTTTCGAGTGACATAGAATTTAGATAGTTCTTTTTTCTGAAAATAAAATATAGGTATATAGATATAGATCAACCTACTAACTAAACTGGAGAGGGCTCTAGTTTAATATATATATATTTTTTACGAAGTATAGAATTTTTCAAAATGTTAAATAGTGTAAAATAAAACTCTATTTTATTCTTAAATGAGTGTCAAACAGATCATAAGTAAAATTGCTTTTCTTCTGTCATTTGTTCGTATAGCTTAAAAAACTAAAATTCACTGTGTGCTGATGCTTGTTTAGCAAAAAGTGAATGATGTAAAACTTGGAAGTGTGCGAGATGAGTTAGCATTTACTTGGTTTCCTTACTTTTATTTTTGTAAATGATTTTGGCTTGACGTGAGCCGTTGCCGATTACGACATTTGGAGAAGTTTGAGTTTTAACGGACAGTAAAATTTCGATTTAAACCAAACAACAAAAATAATCATTTATGGTAACAAAAAAAACTACTTCACTTTTCTCTACTTTTAGTAATAAAACAGACATACATATGATCCCTAAAGACAACAACTCAGCAAAAACAAAAACAAAAACAAAAAGGAGTTGGACTGCTATACCCTTATATTAACAGTATTAACTGCCACATTCAAGGGTATTTTGGTCATTTAACGACTAACCACTTCTGTTGACCGGGTCTGCCAGCATATAACCTCAGCTGCGTCCGGACGCAGCCCTTCGTGATTCGCCGACTGGCCGCACCGACGAACCACCACTTGCCGCCGGCCGTCGATCGCTTCCCCCGATCTTCTTCGGGCCCTTCGATCTCTCTTCCTTTTGTAGATCTCATTCCAATACCAATGGATTGAGATTAGAGAAGGCTCAGCTTTTCTAAGGTTTTTCTTTTTTTTTTTCCCTCTTTTTTCTCCCTATTCTATCGAATTAAATCTCTATTTAGTGCGACTATTGAATTCAATTTGCATAATTTGCGATCTTCAATTGCATATATCTGTCATCTGTTTCTCTCTTTCAATGTTTCTGACGTCATTGTATGTAAAATAGACGAGTATTGCTAAATCTATTCAAAGGTCATTTATTGTAGCTTGATATACAGTAGTTCCACACTGTCATTGGTTTAACTCCCACATTTGCCATTTGATGGTGTAAGTTTCTATCTATTGCTTCTTCTTTTTTTTTTTTTCTATTTTCTACTCTCTTGCCAACGCATGTGGTATGATCATGTCATCTCTATTATGCAGATCGGTTCACATTTAAACACTATCCGTTTGTTCGACTGTTACTGAGCAGTTTTTGAATATCAAACGGACTCTTCAGATAATAATCGTTATGTGACTGATTTACTCTCTTTGCAATCAATTTCGCTACCGCGCATCTACAACTCTAACTATCTTTTTGCTTTTTGTATGTGCAAATTTTATTTTGAATATAGCCGTGCTGAAGGTCGTATTGGTTGAAGTATATTCTTCTTTTTTTGATTTTTCGGCTTTCTAGATGTATATGATGATACTTTTACTAATGGTTTACTTAACTTTTCTTATTCAGGAAAAGGAAGCAATCCTGTTATCTTCATTGGTTCTCTTGAATCAATGGGAAATTGCTTTGGAACAGTAAGTTCTCTTGTACACACATATTAATATTCAGCTATTATTTGTTTGAATGAATGACTATTTGTCTCATATATCTTTGTGAAGCCACTCACTTTTCCCTCTTAATTCCAGAGTTCTGTTGATTGTGAGGAAAAGCTGGATTATTCTGCTGGAAATGTTCATGTCATAGCTGACAAAGGAAGCTGGGAAGCGAATATAGAAGAAGCAAGTAAAGACGGCAAAATAGTAAGCATTTTGCATACCACTATGATGGTGTACTTATCTAAAAGTTGATGATTTTATTGATGATTTTAGAGAATCTACTTCATTCTTTGTTTGCTAAACACACTGACATCAATCATTATGCATGCTCCTTTTCTGAGATATGATACCGCAAAAGCAATTTTGTGCGCAAATGGCTCCCGTGATAATGTAGCATGCATGCAAGTTGGAAATCATAGTTTGGGGGAGGATCTTCAGTTTTTCTTGATTTGTGCATCATCTTGTTATAAACAATGTCGACATGCAACTGGAAAAAATCACTAAAAATTTCATGACTCATCTTCGAAAGTAATGTACATCTTCTTTATCTTTAATATTGCGCGTATAATTTGCCCTTGTTTTCAGTTATTTGCATTACTTTTTTCTCCTGAATGCTTTTTTTTTTTTTTTTTTTTGTGTGTTCTTGAAGCATTATCCTGGTATTTGCCCTCTTTTTCTCTTAAGCGTCGCCGTATTTAGAACTCAATCTGGTTAATTATTTGCCTTCGTTTTATAGCCCGACTCCTAAAGAGATAAATCTAACTGGTCAATTGAGTTTCATGAAAGCATTACTGTTACTCTAAGTAAGCTTAAAAAATTATGCATTTATCACATAATGAGCAGTTGAGAAGTTGATTAGTTATGTTCTTAATTCGCGAGATTTACCGGAGACGAATATATTTTCTTTTTTCTGCAGGTTGTGGTGAACTTCAGCGCATCGTGGTGTGCACCGTGTAGATACACTGCACCTCTATATGCTGAGTTATCGACGAAGTATCCATCGCTCGTTTTCCTGACAGTTGATATTGATGACTTACCAGTATGTGGGTTTTTTCAGTATGAGCTTCAACTAGCTAACTCTACATGGTGTTCTGAGTGTTATTTTCTCTGCAGCTGAGTAAATTGATGTTGCTATCTGAATATAACCTTCCAGTTTGTGTTCTTTGCAATGAACATAGGCTTTAGTTTTAAGTACTAAATGCATCTTTTGGAAGTTTCTTTTTAAAAACAGGGTTTCTCTTTCTTTTTCTCCTCCCCCCCCCTCTTCAGGAATTGACTTCATCATGGGATATCCAAGCAACTCCGACATTCTTTTTCCTGAAAGACGGGAAGAAACTGGAGAAACTTGTGGGTGCCAACAAACTGCAGCTTGAGAAAAGGGTGGTCTACTTTACTGACTCATCAACATATTATTCCAAACCACCTCAGCTTGAGAACAATGTATCTTGATTAGATACAAGAGCAGCGGACAAAGTCTCTCTGATTTCATTTTCTGAACAGGAAATTATTGGACTGAATCCGTGGTTTCACGTGCTTGCTCTTGCATCTACTCCTAAACTCATATGACACAGTTTCTGATGTAAAATTGCCACTCCAAGAGAGTGAATATGATGATGGCATTTTTGAGGTTGTGTTTCTGATGCACACTGTTAGCTGAGAATGATAGGGTTTGACATCTAGTTGAAGTTACAATGTCTTACAACCAGTTAAGGCTTCAATCCTTTTGAAGACCAAAAGTAGAGATACACATGCACTTGTCGATAACTCATAATTGCATTTTATGTACGAACCATTTGACTAAAAGCCGAACAGAAAATTGAATCAGTCGTAATTCAATGAGATATTATAATTGTTTTACATGGTACGAAGTTAATGACACCATAGCCTCCTCTTACTAAATCCGCATGAGACGGAGTCACGGGTATCGCTAAACTATACACAACCATTTTGTCGGTAGAGTACCAGGAAAAAAGATAAAAGAAATTATCGGCTTAAGCTGAGCTTCGACAAAACAGCCGCAGCTTGATCACCACCCAAGAGAAAATACGGATGCCTTAAAGCGGCAGCAGCTGATAATCTACCTCTTCTCAGAAATCCTCTTTCCGAAATTAGTTTTGTCGCCAAATCCCATCCTCTACCAGACTCTAAATCCAAAATGCTGAAATCATGTCTCGAACGGGTAATCTCTCTCCACCTGTTTAGATCATACCTGACAGCTTTTAGTTCAGAATTGAAGTTCTTCAGACCTGATGTGGTCCTCAATGTGGGAATAGCCATTTGCATCAGTATGATGCCAGCAGAGTACATATCGAATAAATCGGGGCTATTAAGCTGCAGAGACAATAAAATGAATTGTCAAATTGAACATTCCCGCTAGTTGCAGCATCGCGGCAAATTATTTTGGATGACCAATATGAATACGAATCAAATAACTATGAGAGGCACCATATATTCAGGAGAGTGTAAAAAATAATAATCTAACCAGCCAAAGTATCGGAGAAAAAATAGCCGCAATAGGTTCTGGGGGAGGTTTGGGTGTTTCCTCTGGGAGCACATACAATTCAGGGGGGCAGTAGTCTGGATCAAGCAATCCACAATCCGGTACATAGTTCTTACCAATGCGAAGGTCCGCGGCTGCACCGAAATCTATAAGTTTGATCTGTCCCTTCGTCGTCACTACCAAGTTGGACGGCTTTATGTCTCGATGAACAATTCCTGTGTCGTGGATTTTCTTCAGGGAGGTGATTATCTGCCTCATCACTTGCTTAATAATCAGCGCACTTCTTTTAATAGAGTCGAGCCCTTCGAGGACGCGCCCAAACATAACGCGCTCTAAGTTGAACGGGAAGTTCTTGTCGCTCATGTAATCAGCCAAGTCTCTGTCCCCCTACAACATGGTGTTAGAAGCACTATTTCAATACAGATAATAAGAAGAGACTAAGCGTCTACAATTATCTAGCTACTAAAGAAAACATTACTGAAACCAAAAGCCTAGAGTGAATCGTTTAGAAATAAGTCGTAGCCTCATAGGTCGGTCGTCTCAAACGTGTTACATGATACAGAAATATTCAAGTAGAAGACAGAAGAAAGAAGGGTAGGTAATCATGATGAGAAAACAACATAAGAGATTCAACAAAGAGGGAAAGAAGAACTCTAGAGACTACTCTATGAAGAAAGTACATAAACAGCTTCGCTCTTCAGCAGCAAGTACTATTCTCCGGTAATTCGACTTGAATACTAGAATGTAATAAGTGAGTAAGCAGATAATCTCTACAAATTGAATTTAATAAAAGAAACAAGTATTGCAAGTGGTGGAACCACCAAAATCGCAGGAATTCCCCAGGTTTATAACAAGAATGAAACCAATGAACTATTAGCTACGTAGTTCGGCGCGGCCAAATTACTCAAATTTCCTAATACATTGTAAAGTCAAAATCGTGATATTATCATGATAATGCCACAGAAACATTAAACCTCTCTTTCAGCATCAGAAGCCGGATCTTTTCATTAAGTGTGAGCTTAATATATCTAATCTTAGACATCTGGGACAAATGAATAAGCACTAAAAGTGTTTGTTGGCATACCTCGAATCTCCACACAAGCCATTTGCCACCTTTGGTGAATTGTGAAGATGTTTTATCCGCAATAAAACTCCCAAGAAACTTGGCACACGTTTCAGGAGCTGCTCGGGAGACACGGTAGTTGAACCACTCCTCAAAATCACCACATTCTTTAGCCCCTTCAATACCCACTTTCACCTAATATAACAAATTGAACAACTTAATCTCTAATACTACAACATTTCGTCCTCGAAACCATTAGATTCATGAATAATAATTTGCACCTATAATTCTGAAGCTAATGTAGCTTTGGCACCATATCAAATTAGCTGTAGACAATTTCACAACCTCTTATTCAGTTTTTTCCTTCTATTTAAGAATTATACAGTGATGAAAATTTTGTTCCTAAAAGAAAATCTATCTCCCACCAAATGGACAAAGGCGTAATGTTTGAGTAGTGCTATTAAAAGAAGCACCATAGAGCTTCTCTTCGCAGCAGAATTAGGAGCTTCGTATACGAGATTTTGCTCTCGAGGCTCAAAATGGCATTTCAGCTTTCCATTGTGAAAAAATTGCGAATTTTCCAGTTTTGCCAAATGCTCCAGTAGAAGTGGCTATAGCTAAAATTAGAAGTAGGAACATCGCGAATGAACACAACAAAAGAATTAAAAACCTCCCCTTTTTACCTTTTTCAAAATGACCTTCTCCTTGACCCTCCCATCCATCTCCACTCTCCTCCCTCTCCTCCCATCCGCCCTCTCCTCCGCCCCGGCACCCCTCTCCACGATCGCCCCCGCGTACACGACCCCGAACGACCCCTCCCCGAGCCTCTCCCCAACCACAAAATCACTCATCTTCAAGTTCCTCTTCCCCAACAAGCCATCCAACCCCAATTGCGATGGAGCCAACAAATAAGCATCAATTGCCCCCACAAGCACCCCGGGCCTCGCCGTCAAGTAAACCCAACTCAACCCCGCGAACACCAACACCTCCCACCTCTCAACCTCTGTTAATCCTGAAACCAGCCCCTCAAATTGGGCAAAACTGTACCTTAAAATGGGGAAAAGAGGGTTTGATTCCCCAAGGTGGAGGGTATTGAGCAGGAACTCTTCGGGGCTGTTCCCTGCTACGGCTCTGCACTTAAAGGCGAGCTTTTTGTGGGGATTTGGGGGGTTCAATGGGGGGAGAGAGGGGAAAGTTAGGGTTTTTGTGAGGGGTGGAGGAAGAAGAAGAGGCGCCATTAATTTGATCCAAAAAGGATTGGATTGGTTTTGCGGCTCGGGGTTTAAATAGGCGGGAACAGAGGTGGGTCTTGTGCCACGTGGCACGCCGAGGTTCATCCATGGGATAGCGGAGAAATGTTGCGTGGACCATAGTCCATAGACCGGGATCACCAAAAACTCAAACCAAAATATATTAAATATTACTTAATTATAATAATCTACAATAATTTTTTTTGACAAAAAGTGTATGTTAAAAATTATAATTTGTACAAGTATTTCTCTTTTCTTTTTTTGCTCAGCAGCATTTCGTTTTGAAAAATAATAGAATATGCACTCCAAATCATATACATAGAAATAGAATTGGAAAAAAAAAAAACAAAAAACAAAACACCGTATAACTTACAAGCTTCTTCATCAGATGTAAAACTCATCTTTCTATATTTTGCCTTCTTAAATTTTCAAAAATATTTTCAAAATGTTACGATGTTAATGAAGATGATGAAATCACCAAATTATTCTTACATATATTTTTAAAAAAAATAATTTATTAAAATTTTGAAAAAAAAATAACATGTAAGTTTTTGAAAAGTCAGTAAGGAAAAATGAAAAGACAGGTATATACACAAGATTTTTTGTATTTTAGTGCAAAAAAAATGAATTTATTGTAAATTTTGGTTTTTAATGAAAGTTGGTGTACATAAGAATAAAAACTCTTTTCTCTTATTAGTTTACGTGTTCAACTTTTACTACATATTACAACAACTCAAAATGACCTGTAAATCTACAAGTTTCTTTGTAAGCACTTAAAATGAGACAAAAATGTAGGAAAATTCAAAGAACACCAAGAAGACCCAAGTTTTTTTTTTTGTTTTATTTAGTTGACTTCGATTCTTTGTCCTCCTAAGTCCTTTCCACAAACATGGAAGAATGAGGAAAATTAAATTTCTAAAACTAAAAGATAGAGAAAGAAATGAAAATAGAAAAAACTCAAATTCTCCGCGGAGTCGCGGTTTTCGTGTGTTCATTTTGGGCCTACTACTTTTTAAACTTTGTTGATAGATCCTCATTGTCCAAGAAAAACTTTTTCTTTGCTTTATTGTTAAGAATTTATAATCTTTTGTTTGGTGAGGAGATTAATTTTGTATTTTTTGTGATCTTCTCCCTAATTTTAAGGAAACAGGAGGTGAAAAGGAGATGAGCAAAAGGATCCAGAAGCTTTTCAATAAAATAATCAAAGGTGTGTGTGTGTGTTACTTTGTTGGAACTTTTATTTTAGTAAATTTCTCATTAAATTATATCTTTTTTGTGTTCTCTGTTACCTTACAAAGTTGGTTTCTTTGCAAAATTGAAATAATTGAATTACTGAAGAGAATGAAAACTTCATTGTTCTTTTTCTGTTTCTTTTAATTCGAAACATTTTTTTTCTTTTTTTCTTTTTTTTATTTATCATTGATGAGATTTATATTTGTTGTTGATTTTTCGTTTTTCGATGGAATGCATGCTTAAAGCAATTTCTTTTGTATTTGAAAGGGAACTTTCTCGCCGATTTCTAACAGATTTAGTGTGAAATTAGGGTCTTCTCCCTTGATCAGTTCTAAACAGTGTTAGCTAATTTTGAATTGAATCACACAAAATTAGCATTTTGATTCATTTTGATGATTGATGTTTGATTGTTTCTTACTCTCTGTTTATTGCGGAATTATAAAGCGTAAATTGCACGGTTCGAACTATTTCATAGATGTCGCATTGATCATTTGACACATCAATTCTGAAATGAGGATAAAGTCTCTGAAATTCTGAAAGGTTTGAAGAGTTTGAAGTAATGGAGCAGCAAAGACACCATGGCCAGAAGAGCTGATATATATCGCGTCGTGAGATGCCCAAATTGTCGCAATATTCTCCTTGAAAATACCAATATTTCCGAGTACCCGTGCAGCAAATGTGGCAGAATCCTCCATGGTACATAATCCTTCTTCAATCATTTACTGTTTATGCTTTTATATTCTTGCCGAGAAATAAGAATCGCGAATATGTATACACTTCTCTGCAGCGAAAGACCGAAGTGCTTCTGGAGAGAATACCGACTCTTTAGTAGCTCGTGAAGCGAAAAATTCCACGAACAAGTCGAAGATTCAATCGCCAGATACTTTATCAGTCTCTTCGAGGGGAAGAACGAGTACTTCTTGCTCATCAAATACGCTTCTTTCGGAGGTCGAGCGTGTAAATGGGAGTTGTTATCATCAGGATAAGGGAGAATCAGCAATAACTGGTGAAAATTTAGATGGAGATAGAGAATCTGAAAATGCTTTTGTTAGTACTCAAAAAGGTAAAGTCCCAATTCAAGTGGATGAAACTGAAAACTTCCATGTATATGATGGGAATAAAGGACCGAAATTGACCGATGAATCAAGGGAATTCTCATCGAGAAACGCACCTACTGAGGTTTTCAAATCTTCAGCTAGTAGAAGCCCTCGTTCTTGCGACGGAAGCGCTTCTTTGTCTGATGATGGAAGCAGTAGCCGTTTGAGAAAATGGCAACAGGTAAAATCGAGACGAACTTTTCGACAGAGGATGATGAATGAGAAGCAAGGAAAAGAAGGAAGTACTTCAGGAACTGATACGACAACTGCTGATATTGAATCTAATTTTGAGGACGAGCTCCTTTCTTCGAAATCGTCAAATGAGAGGTTTCAATCTGCTGAATTGCCGAGCTCAGATGTGAGCAGAGACGAGTTCTCCTTTAGATTCGGAATCAGTGAGGTGGAGAGAGAAACACTGCCAGGTTCTGAAGATTTTCATTCGACAGAAGCTGCAATCAATTTGGAAGAGGGGCATATCTTTGATACTTGCAGTCATGGAACTAAAAATGAAAAATCAAGATATGACGCGACTCGACTGAATCATTGGCGCAGAAGTATTTCTTTCTTACCCCGAAATTCCATTTCGCGTCCGCGACTGGATGTCTGGCGGTCAGAATCGATGCCTAATACACAGAAATTATTCTCTCAACCATCAAGTAGTGCGACTCTGCCAGTTCTTGAAAATGAGTCGGGGAGGTCACGCAGAATACATTTCTGTCGCCCGATTTTAAGGGGTGCGCCTTTTATCATCTGCGACAACGAGAAATGCGCAAGTCTAGTTCAAATGCCTGTCGATTTTGTCCTATCGAGGAAGAGAGTCAACAAGCTAAAGTGCGGCGCCTGCTTCAAAGTTCTCGAGTTGAAATTTCCTGCAAGGTCACATGCTAAAACTGCTTCTGCTTCTGTTGTCCTCGAGTGAGCTCGGTTTCTTTTACTGATGAATATGAAATGTCTTTCAACAGAAACACTTTCAAGTGGAGATAAGACCAGGTCAGATTCCAACAAGAATTATTTTGACAGGAGAAATGAAATGATATGAAACTACCGACTCGAAGACCACAGCCTAGAGTTCATAATTATTGGTTGTTTGTTTTTTATCTTCATTTTTGTGAATTTGTTTGCTCATGCATATTTATTGTTGTGCTTGTGTCCATTTGTCGATGTTTTCGCTTATCTTTATGAAATTTACGGTACTTTGCTGTTGTTTGAAAATAATGTTAGCAATTTGGCTGCTTCAGCAATCAGCAGTCACAACACGGAGCCAGTTAGGTCAAATAAATCAGTCAGGATGAAATTATCGAATACTACCGGAGACTGGAGTCTTAAGAAAGTGGATCGGGGAAGTCTCGCTACCCAACATGTCCCACCCACTGACATTTCCGAATTGATAACCCCGTACTATTCTCAAGCATCGCTGTCTCGTTTTATTCTACTCAGTCTAATTTTGGATGTCTAATAGAGCGTATTTTGTGTTCTGCTGTGCTAATACTAACTGATCGATAAATAGAATTTGAAGTGGAAAGTGCCACAAAACAAACCATTACTCTAATTCAGTTGCAAGTTTAAATCTTGAACCTATTATATCTACAGCTAAGCAAACAAAAACCCCCATAGTATTTTTCCCATGTTTCAACTTAGTCCCTCTAAAAATTTAAAATCTAGTCCCGTACTTTTACCACATAACTATCCAGTCCCAGAAATTTGAAACTTGTGTTGCTGAAAGCTACTTACCAACCAAGTTACCATGTGGCATCTTCACTGAGGATTATGGTCGAACAGCTTGTGGTCAATCGCGAACACGCGAACGAAACCACGCCGCCGCTGCCGGAGGAGGAGGAGGAGCCATGGGGCGCGCGGCTGCGGACGCTGACGCGCCTGGGGCGCCACTGCGAGGCGGTGGCGCTTCTACGCAGCGCGGCGCCGTGGCATCCGCGCGCGGCCCTCGCCGTCGCCCTCCCCTCCGCCGTGATCTCGTGCGCCGCGCTCTCCCTCCCCCTCTCTGTCGCCTCCCTCCACTCCCTCTCCCTTAAGCTCGGCCTCCTCCCCTCGGCCGACCCCTACCTCCTCTCCTCCCTCCTCTCCGCCTACTCCCGCCTCTCCCTCCTCCCCCTTGCCCACCGCCTCCTCGACTCTGCCGCCGACGCCGCCGCATACGCCGCGCCCTCCACCCTCCTCACCGCCTATAACGCCCTCATCTCCGGCTACGCCCTCCACAACCTCGCCGCCCCCGCCCTCGCCCTCTTCCGCCGCCTCCGCCTCTCCTCCGCCCCCTCCTTCGACTCCGTCACGCTCCTCGCCCTCGTCCCCGCCGCGCCCCCCTGCCTCGTCCCCGCCCTCCACGCCCTCGCCCTCCGCTCCGGCGCCCTCGCCCCCGCCCCTGCCCCCGCAGTCGCCAACTGCTTCCTCTCCGCCTACGCCCGCGCCGGCGCCGTCGACCTCGCCCGCCGCGTCTTCGACGAGATTGCCGACTCCGCCCGCGACCTCATCTCCTGGAACGCCATGATCTCCGCCTACGCGCAGCACGGCCTCGCCCCGCGCGTCCTCGACCTCTACCGCCTCATGCTCGCGCGCGCCGTCGCTCCCGACGCCGTCACCCTCGTCGGCGTCCTCTCCTCCTGCGCCCACCTCGGCGCGCGGGACTTCGGCCGGGGCGTCGCGCGCTGCGTCGCCGGGGAACCCTCCCTCGCCTCCAACACGCATTTGAACAACGCCCTCATCAACTTCCACGCGCGTTGCGGGGAGCTGGGGCGCGCGCGCGAGGTGTTCGATGAAATGCCCAGGAGAACCGTGGTCTCGTGGACGGCGCTCATCGCCGGGTACGGCGCGCACGGGCATGGCGACGCCGCCATCGAGCTCTTCGAGCGGATGCAGGTCGAAGGGATAAAGCCCGACGGTGTCGCGATGGTTAGCGTCCTGTCGGCGTGTAGCCACGCCGGATTGACCGATAAGGGATTGAATTACTTCTCAAAGATGAAGAAAGCTTACAGGATAGAGCCGAATCCGGAGCATTACGCTTGCATGGTCGACCTCTTGGGGCGGGCAGGGCGGCTAGAGGATGCACGCAAGCTGATTGAAACAATGCCGATGAAGGCCGACGGCGCGGTTTGGGGTGCTCTTTTAGGTGCTTGCAAGATACATAAAAACGTCAAAATAGGTGAATTGGCATTTGACAGAGTAGTCGAGCTCGAACCGACCAATGTTGGGTACTACGTTTTGCTGTCAAACATATATTCGGATAGCGGGAGGTTGGACGGTGTGGCGAGGATACGGGCGATGATGAGGCAGAGAGGCCTAAAGAAGGAGCCTGGTTGCAGCCATATTGAGCTCAAAGGAATGCTGCATTTGTTCATGGCTGACGACCATTCGCATCCGCAAGCAAAGAGGATATATGAGTTGGTGGCTAAGTTGGAGAGATTGGTATCTAAGAACGGCGATAGAGAGGCGATTGTGAAGGGGGAGAAGGGGAAGGCGCCATTGACAGGTTTTCATAGTGAGAGGTTGGCGGTTGCTTTCGGAATTTTGAATACCGAAGACGGGGATGAGATTGTGGTGATGAAGAACTTGAGGGTGTGCGAGGATTGCCACTCGTTCTTGAAGTCAGTTTCGATGATCGCAGGCCGAAGTTTCCTTATAAGGGATGCGAGCCGGTTTCATCGGTTCGCGGGAGGACAGTGTTCTTGCAAGGATTACTGGTGAAACTTTTTCGCTGCATGATGAACATACAGAGAAAGAAGATGCATGGTTTTCACAATGAGAAAGTGGAAGGTGTTCGACGAAACATGCGAACAATGCGGCTCGGGAAGCAAAGGAATTACAGAAGAATGTTTGTGATCCAAGATAACCGACTCAGACGCACATAGATATTGGTTCTTGGTGCATCCAAGGAATGAGTTAGGACGTATTCGACCCGACTAAAGCTTCTGCAAAAGTCACGTTGAGTAGAGCATTGGATGAAGCTGCTACAGTGTTTTCATTAAATCATTTCCCATCACTTCCTGGTGCAGTTGATTTACTCAGAAAATCGCCTCCTAGTGCAGCAGAACAGGTACAGATGCAGTGCACTCACTTTCCATTGAAAAGTTCTAATTGAATGGAGGGAATAAGCTTATAAAATCTTCTGTGACTCTACAGATAGAGTGCATTCACTGCTGTTCTCTGTCTTTGAGTTTATTGTTTTCCTAGAGGTGTTACAAACATCATCATTAACCAAAAAGAAAAAAACATATCTATGAAGAAATACTTGTAGACATTTTGCCAACATTGATACAAAGATTCACAACACTCATGAGATGTTTCCAAAAATTCAACAGAAACTGTTACCTCATTCCGATAATAGGTTGGTATTCATATGTTCTAGTTCATCAGCATGAAAAGCTGATCCTATTTCCCGAATTTCGCAAATTGCGACTCGAGAACAAAAGAGAGCTATTTAATGTTTGTTTTAAGCATTAAAAGCACCCTCCGAATCAGCATCAGAATCAGAATGGCTATGATCAGAATCTGAGTGGAGTTCAACAGGTCTATTTCGGTTCATGTTGGCTTCAAGGGGAGGAAGACCATCCTCTTCATCGGAGTTCGATAGCTCTTCACCATCTGATGCCGGCTGTTGTATATGCGCCTTTGAATCATCAACAGTACTAGTTCTAAAGATAGCAGGCCTAGCAATGGAACAGCCACAAAGTTAGTAAATCAACTTAAACAATAAGGAATAAAATGTAGGTATTGGTAACATTCAGGTATTGGTAGCTTTCTCGAGCAAAAAAGTAGCATCATATCGAGAACATAAAATGGAGGATTAGATATAAAGCCTTGTTTTTCATGTAAAATCTAGACAAACAGAAGGATTCATAAAATGGGCAGTTCAAGAATCATGTGTAAAACTGAACTAAACACGAGCATAATGAAATAATGTAAGATATAGATACCATTCCGGAGATTTTTCGAGAGTTCGAACTTGGTCGTGAAAGAGAACTTGAGAAACCATGCATGCTATCTTGCTGCCCGATTCCAAAGCTTGCTCTCTCCCACTTTCATCTACCACCACGAAACTTCCTACACATTCAATGTAAACAAACCACCTTAAAACGCATCATGAATTGTAGTATGCATGGCAAAAACTGCATCAGATAGAATAAAGGGGGCAAAAACCAGTACCTCTTTTAATCCAAAAGCTCCTCTGAAATTTGGCTGGAAATATGGCTAGAGACTTTACACCTTTACCATCCATAACCTAGACATTTAACCGACAAAAGAGCATAACCTTTTGGAAATCAATGAACGGGAGCAAAAACTCGTCGACAAAAAAGCCACTGAGGTTCCCAAGCATAGCAAAAGACAGGAATTAAGCATGACTCTTTCTCTTCTTTTATAAAGAACTTCTGGGTAAAACTTGGTTTCGTGCTTGGTATGTGATTCTGTGACACCCTCAGGATTTGAAAGTCCTATATAAGAGGTATAATAGGACTAAACTTTTTAATTCGGTTATAGCATTTTGGGCAGTGACTAGATCCAAAAAGTTAAAAAGGATTAAACGTGCTAGAGTTAGAGTAATCTTAGAATGGGTGATCCTCCGGAAAGTTGGGGTGTCACAGATTCAATTAATTGGATATCCCGAGGCAACAAGCACAAGTACAATTTCATGTCCAGTTCTAAGAGTAAAGATTATTCACTACTAAAACCTACAAACTTAGGCGAATTACACATTTTCTGAGGATTTCGATTCTTTCGTAGAGCGAAAAGTGATAATACTCCTCACCAAACCAATTAAGGGTCTGTTTGGCGATATTGTAGGGTATATAAAAAGTGCTATTAGGAGAAGCACCATAATAGATCCACCCAAATAGCTACTCTCTACAGCAGAATCATGTGCTTCGTATTAGAGTTTCTACTTTTAGACCTCAAAATCACATTTTTACTTCTCGTAATAGCAAAAGCCCCAAACTTTTCACATTACCAACCACATTACCACAGGCAGCTGCAGCGGAAAGCAGAAGCAGAAGCAGAAATCGGATCAAACAAGCCCTAAAAGTACGATATCTAACACAAATTGTTAACACTCACAAAAACAGGGATATCAAAATCAAACAAAGCTACAACAAATAACACTTACAAAAAATTCTTATTCCATTAACAATCCAACGAATCCCAAACAAAAATGCAACACTAATTACGGTGTATTACCTCAATAACATTGGAACCCCTGAGCGATTCGACCCGCATAATACTCTGACCTTGTTGTAGAGATAAAGCGCTCTCTTCGCACGCCCTCCTCAAATTCTTTCTCCCCCCTTTCATAATCTCAAACCCCCACTAATTTCCCCACAAAAGAAAAAAAAGAAAAAACCCTAGAAAAAAATCACACTGAAAAATCACGTCGAACTATGAACAAATTATCACATCCCCTTGTTAATTTAATCGATAAATTAGATCGAAGGGGAAAAAATTTATCGAAAAATTTGGGAATTAGAAGGACTAAGAAGTGGGCGGAAAAACCCTAGCCGCCGCGTTTTGTATCGGCCCCTCGGGGTGATAAATTGTTTCTGGACTTGGTGCACCACGTCATCTGTGGACCGCGCATTGATTCGATTCCGACCCAGCCTATGGGAAGTTGTAAGTGAGGAATTATTACGTGCACCCGGTGTATACCATATGTCGTGCACCGCATCAATTATTTTGTAAAAATAAAATTAATCTAATAGATGTGATTTGCAAGATCTAAAAAGCATATGAATTTTCTTAAAAAAAAAAAATTCTATTATTTTGATATCATCTAAGTCTCAAAAATTAACAGTACTAGAAGAATTATTGTTTTGATTATTTAAAAATTGGTGGTTAGATTCCAATTAATTTTAAGATGTCTATGGTAGAATTTTAAAGATGTAATATATGAAATATAATTATTTATATTAACTTAGGAGAATCCAGATTTTGAAAAATCAAACAGGGCTCAACCTCTAAGTAAAATTAAAGATCATATTATTTTGTACAGATAAATATAATTAGTACCTGATTTTGATGGTCACGCATCAGTGTCTTTTAAGTAAATAAAAGAGATGTGTCTAACAACATGCCCAGATATATATATTCAAACAGGTCCATTACAAATCACAACTAATTTGATACAGGTTATGGTCCACATATACTAACACCACAAATATTAACTTAAACAGAGTTCATAGCATGTACTGCTATATATATATATATATATATATATATGCATATATATATGCATGTACAAACAACATGACACTTTAAAGTCACACATTTCAATCTAAATTAAGGAAGTCACAGATATTTTCTAATCAGGCAATGAACAACAATTCAAATGCAATGGCAAGCTGGTCGGAACTGCGAATATATAACGGCGGTGCTCAGCAGAACTTCCAGTGGTTGTTGCAGTTCACGCACGTCACGAACGTCGTCATCGGCTCGTCAGCGCTCCGAGTCTGCATCTGATAGTAAGTCGCCTTCCTCTGCCCGCACCGACCGCACTTGAACTGGTCGGTCGTCGCCTTTGGCGGCCCGCCCCTCTCGCAGTCGAACAAAGCCTTCTCCTTGATCTTGTTGTTCGCGAGCTTCCTCGCGTCGCTGGCCATGTCTTCTGGGGACATATCCGCGAGACTCTCGGGCCTCACTTGTCCGATCAGAACCCTCCTCCGAAGGTCGGTGTTATTGTCCGCCCTTAGGTTGAACATTATCGATCGGTATTTCTGCTTACGGCCGCCCGCGGAGCTGCCCAACTTTTCAAACAGCGCAGACTCCACGGTTGCAGCCGCTCGAATCGGGTCACAAGATTTGACTTCATCTAAAATGTTTCTCACTTCGTCTCTTGCGTCTTTGCCTGTTTCCTCAGAAACCTTGGAAAACGTCTCGGCGAGAAGTTCGCGGATTTTGTCCCGCACAGGGTCGTCGCATTTGACCAGAGATGCGAATTTTGGCGGGGCGAGAGGGGCCGACGATGATTTGGGAATGCTCGACAGCTTACTCTCTTCTTTAGGAGCATTAAGACTTGCTGATTTTCGAACCTTGTTGATCTTTACGGAAGAAGCTACTGGAGTCTTCTTATCCTTGATTGTATGTGGTGCCGCAGATTTGTTGATCTTTACGGAAGAAGCTTCTGGAGTCTTCTTATCCTTATCCTTGATTGTATGTGGTGCCGCAGATTTGTTGATCTTTACGGAAGAAGCTTCTGGAGTCTTCTTATCCTTGATTGTATGTGGTGCCGCAGATTTGTTGATCTTTAGGGAAGAAGCTTCTGGAGTCTTCTTATCCTTGATTGTGTGTGGTGCCGCGGATTTGGTTTCAAGTTTAGCGCACTTTTTATTTTCAGAAGTTACGCTTTTCTTGCCGCTAGAACTCTCCTTGATAACAATGTTTTTCCAGAATCCCAACAAGTCGGAAGCCGCTGCTTTAATCTTCGGGTGTGAATGTTTTGTGAGGGCGCGAAGACGTTTCCCGACCTGCAAAATGTGGAGACAAGTCTGAAAACCTCAACGACTGATGCAAAATTTGGATCAGAACCTTCATGTTTTCATAGTAATAGAAACAAACGAGTCGAAATTCCATCACCACCGCGACTTAGATAACATAGGAAAAATCAAATCGATCCTTCAACTCACTCTAACAACAAATTCCAAGCTACAACCGCAAAAGTGAGGCAACAAGACCTTCTGAAAGGAAATTAAATGCGCCAAGTAATTGAGAGAAAAGCTTTACCAAGGAATTAGCATCTAGATATATAGAATTCAACTCATATCAAACCAAAATGTAATCACCCTGGCCAAAAGAGTTTGACAAAATGCACCAGAAGAGGTCTCCTCTTCAAGTATTGTCAATATTTTTCATAAATAAGTTCTTGCAAGATGTCACATAAAATTCAGTAATCCTGCTTTGAATCGAAAGCTTGTGGCCTGATTACTCAGAAGATAAAGAAGAATTAATAAAAAGTATCAACATATATAGATGTTTGATATATGATCATTTCTTCTAGAACCCTTACAACCAATTTTGCGGAAGTTGCGAATGTTCAATTTGTCCTAGATTTGCGGAAAATGGCTGAACTGAATGCGACAAGCTTGTCTATATTAACCGTTAGTTCACACATGAAGATCTGATTTTGGAAGTCGAAGATTAGATGAACCTTCTTAGCGTGATATATATAACGACAAAATGTCTTTAAATTTCCCGCACTTTTTTATCCATATGTGGAAATAAAAAATGTCGCATTCATTTCGCATGTAATTTATGAAATTGTTCAAATATCTTTATGCATGTATGCCCTCGAAAATCATGTTTATATGCGAATCCGTAGATCCCACCAGCAGAATATATGCAAAAACTATTTTCATGTAGGTACGTACACTAACGAGAGCACGTGCATGTGATAAACAAGGTTTTCACAGGTGCGCATGCAAACACAAATTCTGCATAGGTATATATGGAAAAAGACCCTAATTTTTGATGATTACTGAAGTTTCAAATTATGCAAAAGATCGTTTTTTTCGTTAAAAAAAAAGATAAATGCCATGTAGTGGCCATTCTCTTGGATTCCAACAACTCAACTCTTTCTAATTTGCAAAGTTTAATTCATCACCATTTGTGGTGGTATCGCCGATTCTACATTCAAAATCGAACTAGCTAGATTTCACTTCATGCATGATAATTTTGTTAATTTTGTGTCCCAAAAAATCACAAGCATGTACCATTGATTGTATTCAATGTAGAGCTAGGAGCCTAAGATTTGTCTCGAATGGAAGGAAAACCACACAATATTAAAACCCTAATTCTAATATTTTTCACCCTTTCTAGTTGGAAATCTCACTTGTTCCAAATTAACATGGATCGAAATGGAAACATCTTAACATAAAATTACACACTCATCATCCCAAAAATTCACCTAAAGGCCTCTCTCCATCCCCAAACACCATAAAAAAGTTTCCTTTTTTTTAATCCACTCTATTAGTTATAGAACAACACCTTCCACATTACGTAAAAACCCAAACAAAAAATCCTTTTTCACCCTCCTTATGGGAAACATCAACTCATATCCAACATGCACTAAAACCTAATAAAAAACCTTAACCTTAAAATTCCAACACCATTTAAAAAAAAAAAAATCCTTTTTTAACCATCCAAAAAAAAAACCCCTAAATATAGAACTTACACATACCAAAATTCGAACTTGTTGTGAATAAGAAAAAAAGGATGAGAAAGAAAGAAAAAAAAAGTTTTTTTTTTTAAAAAAAAACCTGGGTGGTGACGAGAATGTCGGTGGTGACCGTCATCTTCCGCAGCCGCCTCAGCGCGCCGACGCACCGATCGGCCTCCGGCGATCCTCCGCCCTCCGCCGCCGCCGCCGTGGCGTCCGCAGCCTTCTTCGCGGCCTCGAACGTCTCCGCCACCTCCTTCTCCATCGGCGTCAACGGCGGGGCGAAGGAGACGCGCGCGATCGGCGGAAAGAAGAAAAACCCTACGCGAGCGAGAGAGAGAGAGAGAGAGAGTGATCAAAACCGCAATGCAGAGAAGGGTTTTGGGAATTGGAGAGGAGAGAGATGAGGAAGAGGAGATGAATTCGGGGACCGAGGATGCTCTCCTCTTCTCTCCTCTCCTCTTTTTTATATATACGTGGAGATGTCGGGAGCGTGTACTGCGTGAGCAGGTGCTGCTGCTGCTGCTACGTGGACTGCTCCAATTGCTGCGTGCACCTGGTGCACCGTGGGTGTGTACATATATATATATATATATATAGAGAGAGAGAGAGAGAGAGATACTATGCTTTCGAAAGTACAAAGGAGTTAGTACTTTTAATTTTTTGACCGTTGGATTAAGAATTATAGGTCTGGAATGATATAGTGGCCCTTATAGAATTTAGTAGTTCTTTTAGAAAAATAATATTAATCTAATGGATAAATATTGTCAAAAAAATTAATCCAAAGGATAAAAAATTGAAAGCGCCATAATCGGACTATATATATATATATATATATATATATGTATGTATGTATGCTCCCTTAACAATGTATATATATATATATATAAATTCCATGCATTGCTCTTAGTAGCTGATCCGATCCCTTGCCAACTGCAGCCGCTGTAGTTGGAGTTGTAGCCAGGTTAGGTATAGTTCCAATTGCGACATTTTGGCTTTCCTAATGCAATTCTAACGGCAGTAATTGAATTAATTAATCGCACTACTTCAAATACGGAATTTAAGTCTGTATTTATTTGCACGTGCAGTCAAACAGATAGATAGTAATCTAGTGATAAGATGCTCGTTAGCTAGCGTATCTTGCGTATGGAATTTTCAGTCTACATATATGGGTACGTAACTTGGGACTTAGAGCTTGGATTTCTGGTTAAATATATGTACACGATCTTAATAAATAAAGAGTTTCTTCGTATGAGTTTGCTATCATAAAAAAATAATAATAAAATAAAATCTAACCTAATAATCATGATTAATACTATTGAAAGATCCTAAGCATGAAGAACGGTCTATTTTGAAAAACTATTATCTAGGCATCTAATAGTTTGTTTAGAAAATTGATAGTAGAAAAAGATTTAGAGTTTAGATTCTAGGGTTTTATTATTTGATTTATTTTTTAAAAAAAGTCGGTGACAAAAGTAATGATTTTTAATATGTATGTATATAATTTTTTTTTGAGTGTGTTGAAACATGTCCAATAAGTTTGATTTTTTATTTTTTCTTAGGAGTGCGGTGTATGAGATTTACTTGTACACCAAGTGTACGCATTTATTTAGTTCAGTGCTTTTATGTTGCACTGACACTTGTTGGAGTGCTCAATAGTATGCAGTGTTTGGGGTTCACGTCCCAAAATAATTTGTGGGCCAAAAAAGGAATTTTCCATAGTAATCATTGGATTTTATATAAATAATTTACTTCTTTATCAAAACTTAAATTTATATATTTTAAAAAAATATTTGCATTTATTGCTAGATTTTTTTTTGTGAAAAATGAAAATTGGAAAAGTGGAAACTTCCTCTCATAAGATATATTGGTTTTATTATACGCAAATTAAATATCAGTATACATAAAAAAATATATTTATCTTCTAAAAATTATTATAAACAGTTTTACGTAGAACCAAATATCACTGAGTTTTCTTAAAGAAGATTAAAATTTAATTTTATGTAAAATAAATTTATAATTGATAATTTCATGGAATTACAAGGTAGAAGATTGCTAAAATTTATTGATCAACTAACAGCAGTCAAATTAAAGAAAATTCCACATATAATACTTTTAATAGAAAAGGATAAAAGTATATTACCTTTTAAACTTGAAATGTTAAGTTATATGAACAATTTTGTCAATTTTAATAACTAATATTTTCTCGAATTTTTCTAAATTTTGCAAATATTATTAGCACGAGCCTGTTACTTAATCCCAAAATACATGCTCGGATTTTAAATTATTTTCTTGTGATTTTATGTTTCTCTGATTTCGAATGTGTAGATGAATTTAGAGCCGTTTGAGTACCAAATTGATTCGCATTTATTTTTTGAAGAGAGAGAGAAAAGTATCATGCTATATGCTTTATTTTTTTTGAAAAATAAAGTATTCAGATAGAAATTTAAAACAATTAGATTTTATTATTAGCTGATTTAGTCTTGGCCAACACAGAGTTAGATCAAATAGAACCAAATTGGAACTTATATTCGGCAGGAGACTGACTCAAATCAGTCAAAATTTTCAGACAGAAAATCAAACCCTGCCATGAACCACTTTGTTTGGTCCCACAGATTACAGATTCCTCAAATCCAAACCCTAAAAACAAAAAGTGTGAAAGTATGAAGCCGTAGAAGCATCTTATCTTGTCTGGTTATAAAAGTTTGAAACTAAGGTTTTAAGTGTCCGTCGGCATGGACTGTATCCACCGTGCCGTATTGTGCCAACAAGATACCGGCATGATACAGACCCCGTACCAATGGCACAGTTCAAAACCATCTATTCTGTAAATTAGTAAGTAATTTTCTCAATAAAGTTTAAAAGATGTGATAAAAAGACATAATAAATAGTTAGAATATTTCGTTACTAAAAAAAATAAATATTTCATGCTATTATCTGTTCGTACATAAAAATTTTTTTGATCGGCACGCATCGATACGACTTGGCACGTACCGTGCTGTACTGTATCGGTAAATTTTCGGCACGATCTTGTGCCACAGCATTTAAATCCTTGCTTGAAACCTCAACATCACTGCGCCGCAATCCTTCACCTCCTCTGTTTCCTTTTCGGGTACGGAAAAGAATATGGTAAGAATTCGTAATTGGTAAGCTTCCCACCTCATTGATGTGATGCTTCACCAAAGATGAAAAGAGGGAAGTAAAAAAAAAAAAAAAAAATTTNTTTTTTTGTGTTGGGAAACAGATTGTGGGCGGGCGCATGCGACCGCTATTTGTTGGTTTTCTAATTTTCCTAAAAAAGAGAAGAAATGCAGAGTTTTTAATGCTCGCAAGTTTTTTGTTTATAATTTGACTAAAACATTATTTTTGGTTTTTTTTTTTTCTGTCTGGTTCAATGGGTGTTAGTTAAACATATGTGGGTTTCGATGCATCAGTTTTGATGAGTTTTATTTTTGTCGTTGCTGATTAACTTACTCTTTTGAGGAAGTTTACGGGAAAAAAAAGAGAAGCAAACAAAGGTGATTGATCTTAAAAAATTAAAAAACTGAAGAACAGAAATAATCCATTAATTATTGTCTCAGGCGCCACTACAACAACTCTTACTTATAATTTTGAGTACATAAATTCTCCCACAAATTTACACTAGAATAATAATAATAATAATAATAATAATAATAATAATAATAATACACCATTTTAGTTTTATCCGCTATGTTCCGGACGCTTCACTCCTTTGGAAATCAAAAGGGGAGGAGTTTTAATAAGGACAACAAACCAAGGGAGTAGATCGATCGATATATAAGACTTAAAAAAAAAAAACTTCTTAGAACACCCTGGGCTTTGCGACGATGGTGTAGTGTTTCAAAATGTGGAGGCTAAATTGCCCGCCTTTCTCGGTTGTGTCCACCTTGTCTTGTCCCGGAGGCGGCAGCAGCTCGAAGTTCTGGACGAGGCGCCCGATCGTAATGCCGAGGATCGGCAGCGCGAGGATGATCCCCGGGCAGCTCCTCCGGCCGACGCCAAATGGCAAGTACCTGTATTCAGATATGCGTCGTCGTCAAAACATTAATATATCCAGTGGTTTTTAGAAAGTTGAATCTTAGAACAACCAAAAAGGTCAGAAATACATTTTGAATTTTATCAAAAGCATGTTTTGGATTCTTCCTGTTAATTTCAAACTCATGTCATCGGCAATTTCTTCCTCGAGTACGGCATTTGAGTACGGCATTTGAATTCGCCCAGTGATCGAAATAATAGAAGACGAAGAGTTGTTGTATACCTGAAATCGTTGCCGTTGGCCTCGACGCCCTTCTCCTCCTCGAGGAACCGCTCGGGCCGGAACTCCTCTGGGTTCTTCCAGTGGTCGGGGTTGTTGGCGAGCCACCACGCGTTCACCAGGATCTTGCTCTCTGCAGGGATGTCGTACCCGGCGAGCTTGGCGTCGTGGAGGTTCATGTGCGGCACGAGCAACGGGATGGCCATGCGGAGGCGGAGCGTCTCCTTGATCACGGCCTGTAGGTAGGGCAGCTTCTGCGTGTCCGGCTCCGTGATCTGCGCGCCCGGCCCGAGCACCGCGTCGAGCTCGTCGCGGAGTTTCTTCTGGATCTTAGGGTGGTTCACGAGCTCGGCGATCGCCCACTCAATCGACCAGAGTGTTGTTTCGATGGCTGCACGAAAATGTAAATTAATTTGACTGGCGTTTTGCATCAAAGAATAGAAATGGGATAGAAATGGATGCATCTAATGCGATGTTTTGATCATTTCTCCTTTAATTAATAAAAGAACTATTAGTCTCTTATTAAACTCTACATACATCAAAGAATAGAAATGGATGCATCTAATGTGATCCTTTGATCATTTCTCCTTTAATTAATAAATAGAACTGTTAGTCTTATTAAACTGTATATACATTCTTTCGGAAGAGCTGCTTGAAATGTTTGTTTTTGTTCAGCACAGAAAAGTTTGCAACAGCTTTTCCACAGTTGGTTATGCTGGTGAAGTCCAGGAGCCAAATTTTGACTTTTCGTCTAGCCAGAAGTAGTTTTGTTGTTGTTGTTGTTGTTTTTGTTTTTGCTTTTGTTTTTATTTTTCTCTTTTTGCCAAATGTCCAAACAGACACTTATGGAGTACGTTAAGTTAGAGCATTGGATGCAATCTGACCCTGAAAAATAGCCATAGAAGAAACATTTTGAAAATTATGATGTTTAACACGTGCATCTTTTTTAAAGTAGTGTATTTCATATTTACCTATTTAAAATTTTATTTTAAGAGATCATGATTGAGTTTTAGGAGGCTGGTTTGTGGTGGACCATGGCCGAGGTAATAATTTCTCCTTGTCACTTTGAGTATAATTTACTGAAAGATTCCATTTTATTTTGACTTATGCAGAGTTTGGTTTAGGAATAATGAGACACAAGATGAAAAAGATAAGAAACCTAAACAAATCTAAACAACACGTGATACAATGTATATAATAATATAGTATGGGGCTACTATGCTTTTAGAAATTGGGCCCTTGGATTCCTATTGTTTACTAGTTGGCAGTGATAATAGCATGAATCCATGAGCACAAAAATTGAAAGTTGGTGCTTTTAAAAGCACCATAATTCAACTTTAGTTGGTGGTGGTAATAGCATAAATCAGAAAGTGTTCCTGAAAGCACCATACCTCAACAATATATATATATATATATATATATATATAGAGAGAGAGAGAGAGAGAGAGAGAGAGAGAGAGAGAGAGAGAGAAAGTCAAGCTGGAATGCTATAGGTAGCAAACGGAATCCGTTGTCACCCATTTGTTTTCGATGATGGAGTCTCCAAATTGACGATCGGCACCGTTGAACATGATTTATATCACTTGAATTATCTAGAAACGAAATTTCAAATCTTTTCGACATTATTGACCTAATGATCAAAAAGTTTCAAATTTTGTAATTTTAATGGTCGATATGAGGTGTTTTTTCGTTTAACGGTGCAAAGATATCCAAATCAATTGAATTTGGTTAAAAAATTCTTTAAACTATTTAGAACAAAATTTATACTCTCGATCTTAATTACAAGATTTATATCATCACTTTTTAAAAGATATTCATTCTCAGTCGTTCATTTTTGTGTCCACTTGATGGACAAGAAAACAATATCGAAAAAGTATGAAATTTAGTTTCTCCATATGTCAAGTGGTATAAATCATATTTAACAGTACCGATCGTCGATTTGGAGGTTCCATCATCGAAAACAAATGGGTGACAACAGAATCCGTGTGCTACCGATAGCATTCTAATTCAACTATATATATATATATATATATATATATATATATATATAGAGAGAGAGAGAGAGAGAGAGAGAGAGAGAGAGAGAGAGAGAGAGAGAGAGTAGGGCTACTATACTCTTGTGAGTATAGAGCCCTTCGTACTCATAAGTCGTTTTCGATGATGGAGATTCCGAATCAACGATCCACTCCATCAAACATGATTTAGAATATTTAAAACTTCTAAAAACTAAATTTCGTAATTTTTCGAAATCACAATAAAGTCCATCAAGTGGGCATAAGTGGGCATAAAATTAACGATTAAAATTGAACAATATCCTAAAAATAGATGATCAGATTCTTCAATTTAAGATCAGAGTTATTGATCTCTATCTAAATAGTGAATAAAATTTTCTATCAAAAATTCAGCCGATTCCGATCGTTAAAAAATTGTTAATTTTGAGATCTTTTGATCATAAGATAAATGATGTCAAAAAATTATAAAATTTGATTTCTAGAAGTTTTAAATATTCTAGATAACGTTTAATAGTATGGATCGTCGATTCGGAAGCTCTATCATCGAAAACGACTTATGAGTACGAAGGCGATCGTACTCATAAGAGTATAATAGCCAGACTTTATATATATATATATATATATATATATATAGTATGTAAGTATGTAGAGCTACTATGCTATCGGAAGCATAAAGTAATTGGTGCTTCCGATTTTTGAGCCCTTGGATCAAAGATTCTACGGTTGGGATGATAGCAGTCCCCTTAGGATTGAGTGGTCCCCCTAGGGTTAAGTGGTCCCCATTGGTTAATAATATTAATACAATGGTTAGAAATGATCAATGGGGTTGATCTAAGGACTAAAAACTCGAAAGCACCAACTACTTTATGCTTCCAATAGCATAGTAGCTCTACTNGATAGTATAGTAGCCTAGCTCTATATATATATAGAGAGAGAGAGAGAGAGAGAGAGAGAGAGAGAGAGTGTCAAGCTGGAATGCTAGGTAGCAAACGGAATCCGTTGTCACCCATTTGTTTTCGATGATGGAGTCTCCAAATTGACGATCGACGCCGTTGAACATGATTTATATCACTTGAACTATCTAGAAACGAAATTTCAAATCTTTTTGACATTATTGAACTATTGATCAAAAAGTTTCAAGTTTTGTAATTTTAATGATCGATATGAGGTGTTTTTTCCTTTAACGGTGCAAAGATATCCAAATCAATTGAATTTGGTTAAAAAATTCTTTAAACTATTTAGAACAAAATTTATACTCTCGATCTTAATTACAAGATTTATTTCATCACTTTTTAAAAGATATTCATTCTCAGTCGTTCATTTTTGTGTCCACTTGATGGACAAGAAAACAATATCGAAAAAGTATGAAATTTAGTTTCTCCATATGTCAAGTGGTATAAATCATATTCAACAGTACCGATCGTCGATTTGGAGGTTCCATCATCGAAAACAAATGGGTGACAACAGAATCCGTGTGCTACCGATAGCATTCCAATTCAACTATATATATATATATATATATATATATATATAGAGAGAGAGAGAGAGAGAGAGAGAGAGAGAGAGAGAGAGAGAGAGAGTAGGGCTACTATACTCTTATGAGTATAGAGCCCTTCGTACTCATAAGTCGTTTTCGATGATGGAGATTCCGAATTAACGATCCACTCCATCAAACATGATTTAGAATATTTAAAACTTCTAAAAACTAAATTTCGTAATTTTTCGAAGTCACAATAAAGTCCATCAAGTGGGCATAAGTGGGCATAAAATGAACGAATAAAATCGAACAATATCCTAAAAATAGATGATCGGATTCTTCAATTTAAGATCAGAGTTATTGATCTCTATCTAAATAGGGAATAAAATTTTCTATCAAAAATTCAGCCAATTCCGGCCGTTAAAAATTTGTTAATTTTGAGATCTTTTGATCATAAGATAAAAGATGTCAAAAAATTATAATATTTGATTTCTAGAAGTTTTAAATATTCTAGATAACGTTTAATATTATGGATCGTCGATTCGGAAGCTCTATCATCGAAAACGACTTATGAGTACAAAGGCGATCGTACTCATAAGAGTATAATAGCCAGACTTTATATATATATATATCTATAGTGTGTAGAGCTACTATGCTATCGGAAGCATAAAGTAATTGGTGCTTCCGATTTTTGAGCCCTTGGATCAAAAATTCTACGGTTGGAATGATAGCGGTCCCCTTAGGATTGAGTGGTCCCCCTAGGATTAAGTGGTCCCCATTGGTTAATAATATTAATACAATGGTTAGAAATGATCAATGGGGTTGATATAAGGACTAAAAAATCGGAAGCACCAACTACTTTATGCTTCCAATAGCATAGTAGCTCTACTCTCTCTCTCTCTCTCTCTCTCTCTCTCTCTCTCTATATATATATATAGCTTAATTTCTGCAGGAAACGTCATAAAACTTCTATTCTAGCCAAAAATCTCCACAACAATTCCAAGTTGGATTAAATAACTTGGTCCCGGTGGAATGGAATCTTTCCCTTCGGTGGGTATCCTATCAATTTTACCAAAGGAGTCGCGCTACGTTTTTCGATTCGGCGAGCCGAGTAGACTTGTCGAATTGGAAAACGTTGTTGATATGCGGGGCAAGCTGTACTCAACACTATAACAAAACAAAAATAGTACGTAACCTTGACTATTAATGGGAATAAAGCCAAAGCTTAATAGTGTTATAGCCTAATCTTGTACTTGATTGTATATATTTGAAAGCCATACTAGGAAATTTTTATTCTTTTATTAAAAAAATTAATAATTAATAGATAAGATAACTTGATTTTGTAAGGTTACTCAATGTAACGGTCCTATTTCAACCTGCATCTCAGTCAAAATGCAGCAATTGGTTTTCATTTGTATGCTAACTTCAGCACCCAGATGCAACTACAAACTACGCATTATTTTTTAGGTTTTCTTTTTAAAATAAAAGAATTGAAAGCTTCACATAGAGTAGCCCAAATTCACATCTACAGTTGCACCTGCAAACGAAATGAAGTACTTTTTGCACATGGAGTAACTCAAACTGTTGTTCAATCTTCCCAACAAACTTCAATCACTCTCATTAAGACCTGGGTCGGTTGGCTGTCGCCCGAAATCCAACTGTTTCCACCAAAATATTAATCACAATCACTTCCACCAGAATATTATCCCACCACAAGTGTGCCAAGCACAGAACCAGAAGGAAAGTTAGGTACTTTTACCTAAATAGGAATCCCCAATTTCAGCAAAAGTTGGCTTTGCAAAAACTATCTAAAACTCCTATAAACAGCCGAGAACTAACTAGCCTAGGCCTAGTAGAATATTCCACCATTCTCCTAAGTTCGATTCAACTATTTACGGCATATTCAGATGCAGAGATATTATCTTCACCTAAGATTCACATCAAATTGGAATACCCATACGGCATCATAAAAAGAAGAGATGGAAAAATTTACCAGCAACATTGATGTTCTCGACGATGTAAAGGACGTTGTCCTCGTTGATCTCTCCCTTCTGCTGCGCGTCGAGAATGTGATCGATGGCGCACTTCAGCCCCGCGTTGTCCGCCGGCTTCGTGCTCGATAGCTTCCTGCCCCCATCAGAATACAAAAGTTTGCGAACTCAGTCAACTAAACAGAGTATATAATATGGGAAGTGATATTAACATATCCATCCATTTTTAACTTACCAGAGACATATATTAGATTCGCCGAATCTGATTGAATGAGTAACAATCAGATTTAGTAATTAATTTTACAATATTAAAATTATCTCACCGAAAACACTGGTTCTTAGTCTAGCTTTTATTCTTCTTGACTAATCCAACTTACTTACCACAAGTCAAAGACTAAAACATGCAAATATTAATTTAAGAGAAAAGGTTTAATTATATATTAATAAATCTCGCCCCCTTGTTTTTCTAGCTAGTCTTTCGTTTTCAACGTATTCAATTTGTGTCAGTTATACTTCGCTCGACGCATCCAGCTCAAAATAATTATTATTACAAGTTGGTATAATGATAAATCAATAAACAAATGAAATATTCCTCATGTTTCCCTTCCTATGGATCAACAAGACCCTAGAAAAATCCCTAAAAAATTGGGGGAAAATAATAAAAGGGTTGATTAAAGAGATGGAGCGACAGAGGTATTCGGTAGTAGTAGTACTTACTTCCTCTCCTCAAGGAAGTAGTCCTTGAAGAGCTGCAACCGGCGATCCTTGACCTCCTTGCAGATCTTGAGGTAGCCCCTGAGGAAGGGGCGGAGGATGGGGATGAAGTCGCCATAGTTGTACTCGAAGCTCTGGGCGAGGCGGCTCCGCTCGCCGTTGAGGGCTCGGAGGCGGAGGAAGAGGGGATCGTCCATGCTCTCGAACCTCCGATCGAACATGATCCGGTACATGTTGTTGTACATCATGAGCTGGAGCCGGCGCCGGATCACGATCCCCTCCGTCGCCGCGCGCGGGTCGGCGCGCACGTCGTCGACGACGCGCGCGGCCTCCTCCTCCCAGCCCGCTCGGTACTGCTGCACGACCTTGTTGGTGAAGAAGGGGACGGTCATGATCCGGCGCATCTTGCGCCAGTGCTCGCCGTAGACGGTGAAGACCATGTCCTGGCCCTCGCCGGTGAAGATGTCGAACACGACGTTGCGGGTGCGGGAGCCGAACTCGACGCCCTGGGTGTGGAGCACCTCGCGGGCGAGCGGCGGCGAGGAGACGACCACGAGGTTGCGCTGCCCCATCCGGAGGAGCAGGATCTCGCCGAAGCGCCGCGCCAGCGCCGCGAGGTTACCGTGGTTGAGGTCGTCCCCGACCTGGAGCCAGTTCCCGAACACGGGCACGGGGAGCGGCCCGGGCGGGAGCTTCAACCGCTTCCCCCGGAGCTTCGACACCGCGACCGCCACCACCGCCGCGGCGAAGAGCCCCAGCAGCGCCTTCTCCACGAGGAGTAGATCCATCGCCAATGCCTACAATGGCGAACCCTCGGAGAAGCGAACCCTCGTCGTCGTTGGAGGAAGAGGACGAAGATGGAGAGTAGTAGTGGTGGTTGGGGTATTGGTGAGGTGGGTGATGATGGGTGAAAGGGGGGGGATTTATAAATTTTAGGGAGTAGGAGCCGTTAGAGTTAACGGCGCCGTTAACGAGGAGGGGTTTGGTAGAGACGGCGCGCGGCGGTGTTACCACGTGACGGGTGGGTGGGGCGCTACGTGGCGATTTGTTATTGGCGGAGTCTATGGTTAGAGTGCGATTTGTAGGTGCGGGGTGGTGCCGTTTATATTGCAGTAGGTAAGATGACGAGTGACATTTTAGAATATAGTTAAAAAAATAAAAATAAATACAAATAAAAATATTTGTGGTTATTGTGTGTATGTCTAAGACAAACGTAACGCTTACATAGTAACATGCTTAGGGTGATAGAGGGATCTAGATTCTCTCTTTATTCGAATTTTAGTAATTATTTAAATTTGATTAAAGTTTTAAGTTTTCCATTGGAATTAGAGAAAATATATATTACGAATATATAATAAAAAAATTTAAGTTCTGTTAAAATATATTTATGATGATTCATAAAAGTAGAAAATATATTTTATATATTTTTGTTCCAACTTTTTTTTGGCCAATTTATATAAAAAATTTATTACTTTTGCTCTTTTGCAAAAATGGGCCACTTTTTCGATTTTACAGATTCGGGCCAGATTTCTAGTAAACTGACCAAAATATCTTTATATCTTTTTCTCTCTTCTTTTTTTTTCTCGCGTTTGTGTTTTTTTTTTTTTCTCGCAGAAAAAGGCGACGGAGGCGAAGGCGGAGGCGAAGGCGGAAACAGCACCCATCGTCTCTGCACCTCACGCCTCACCCTCACCCTCACCCTCACCCGCGCACCCCTCGCTATATTCGCCTTTGACCCAGTCGAGGCTGGGCTGCGATTCTCTTTTTTTTCTCTTCGACCTTCCTCCACCGCTTCTGCGGCCCTCCGCAATGATAACGAAGACAGTAACGCATCATCTTCTTCCGCCTTCGCCCTCCACCTCCACTGCAACGAATTTTGTACCTACTAAACCCAATTTTGAAAACTTGCGTTCCCACCACCGCCGTTGACGATAAAGAGAAAGCATTTCTCAACGTCGAGAAGCTCGCCAGCGAGAGAGGGGGCACGGTGCCCATCCACCTACCCCCAGAGGGCGGCAATGTGCGCGGCCTCGACGGTGTCGAAGGCGAGAAGGATGAGAAATGCACGGAAGAATCTCTAGATTAATACTTTTGTTTATTTAAAAAAAAATAAAATTAAAAGCCCAAAAATTAGAGAATAATAAAAAAAAATCGGAGAAAAAGGAAGAAGAAGATGAATGGGATGAAGGGGTGAGTTTTATATATATAAATTTAAAAAAAAATAATATTTTCAAACCAAAAATTGCTCAATTAAATTGTTGAAATTTTGTGTAGCTTAAAATGGATTAATGGGATGCTTTTCATTTTTTAATTTTTTTTTTATTCTTTTTTTTATAGATTACCTGACTTTCTCTAGAAGCGCGGCACTGAAGAGTTTTCGCAAGGAAAGAGATATGAAACGGTGTTTTTTTTTTACTATATATAAGATTTGTATAAGTCATGGTGCCTGGATCATAAAAGAAAGTTCTAGAAAGTGATTGCTGTGTGCTTGTATTTTTTTTTTTTTTTCGCTTTGTTTATCGGCTCTAATTAACCGAGGGTTGTCTAATTAAAATTACCGTTGTCTAATTAAAATTACCATTTGTTAAACTTATTACTAGGCCACTGATCGTTACTAATATAGTTGGCTAAAAATTTAATAGTTAGTATCTGCAATTCTAAATTTAAATTTAAGATTGTGTTTGGTTTAGGATTAAGGGGGGGGCGCGCGGGGAAGGGGCCCACGGTCCCCACCCTCTATGGAATTGGGATGGGATTAAGGATTAACTGATTCCACCCGAATTTAATTTTTTAATTTAAATTTTAAATTTATAATTTAATTTTAAATTTAAATTTAAATTTTATATTTTTAAATTTAAATTTATATTTTATATTTTTAAATTTAAATTTTATAATCTTAAAATTGATATTTATAATTTTAAATTTTAAATTATTATTTTAAATTTTTTAAATTTAAAATTTGATAGTTGATATTTTAAGTTTAAATTTAACTTAAATTTAAAATTTAGAACTCTAAATTTTTGAATTTGAGATTTAAAAATTTAAATTTTATTTTAATTTTTTAAATTTTTAAAGTTCTATATTTTAAATTTAAATTTTAAATATAAAATTTAAAAATTTAAATTCAAATATAAGGGGGCAATATTATTATTTTCTATTTATAACTATCCATTATTCTTCTTATTTCATCTTATCTATCTAAATGTTATTTTTTTTTTATTTCCGGGAATAACTTAATTTTTATCTAAACGTAAAATTAGTTTACTCCAAGCTTAACTTTGAACTTATACTTATCCCTAAATTAACTAGTTTTTATTTAATCCCGAACCAAACGAAGCCTTAATAGCTTGAGTTTTATAATTTTTAATAGTATCAAAACATGCAGGAGATCCTAAATTCAAAAAAAAATGGTTATTTTATATAATATTTCGTAGTATCAAAGCATTCCGAGTCTTCGACTTACTAAAAAATTTTATACAAAATTAGATGTACAATTTAAATGCATTTGTCACCCGATCCGAATATATATATATATATATATATATATATATATATATATATATATATATATATATAAAAGAAAACTACAAATTAAACAAGAAAAGTCCATTACTTAACTAGATGAACAACGAGGCAAAGTCAATACGTGGGAGGAGAAACAAATCAAATTTGTGTCACAAATTCCACTTTTTTGTTTTTTTGAACATGGGAATTTCAATATAACAGAGTTGAAAGATTCAAATTTGTGATGCAACTTAATTTCTCCCATGATGTTAGGAGATGTTACGTACCTTCCTCTTCTGAAAGCGCAGTTTTTGTTTAATCAATTCCTCAGGAGTCAATAAATTAAAATTATTTAGTTATACAATGTAACTCTGTAAAATGCTAAAAAAAAAAAAGTTGAATTTTCTGAGATTGAACAAAATTAGTAGTTTAATTTAAGAGGGAATTGATGATAATGGTATTAATTTGAGAAATTATAGTTTATATGTACCTAATTAAAAGGTTGGTTTTGGTCACAACATTCGAAAGAGACCGACATATTAATCCTCAACTAATGTCGGGCACAAACGCTATTCGCATGATACCGCGTAAGCACAATTATATACTAGGCACAATAAAAAATTTTAAGCTGTTATGTAAAAACACCTTCGACATGAATTATATACAGATCAAGATTTTATTTTATGTCGAATACGGGACTATTGTTTTATATGATAGATATTTAAAACTCAAATATGAAAACAATGCATGTTCCTATAAAAATAATTAATATGTAATTTTTCCTTGTTTGGTAAGTTATCTACTATTCCTGTCCACTTCAATGTTCCACATGATATGTATATTAATATTATTATATATATTAATTACTCTTCTTTTAGCATTTTTTAAGATTAATTTTGCAGCCTTTAACCAGTAATTTCTAATTAAACTCTAATAATAGATTAAGTGGAAAAGATGACATAATAATATACCATTAGCACATGATGAAGGAAGGCTAGTACGTAACTAATTAAGTTTTGGCCAATTAAGTTGTAGGCAAAAGGGGTTACATACTAGTACTTACTAGTAAGCATTATTTGTCCACAAAATAATAATTTAAGTAATTGCTTAAGAGAAAAGTCATTATGAACATGTGACACTTTGGGGCTATGCGTACATTAAGAAAGATGTAATATAAACTGATAAAAAATAATGCACCATAAAATTCAGAAAAAAAATCTATATATTGTTAACCTCATGAAGTATATACATACGTTTAGCACCTATCTCTAACTTTTCAACGAATTATACTGATCATATCTAGTGCAGTTAATTAAGAACTTTATAGTTAATATTCAAAGTTATAAGTTCAAAGCACAGTCACAAGCACGCTAATCCTATCATTTAGGCCCTGATACAGTCGAGGTTCATCGCAAGCTTTCAGGTGATAATTAAAAAAAATCATCCATTATAGAAGTACTATGTTAGCAGTAACATAATTTTTTTTAGCAGAAATATATATACGTTATGCATTTTACTGTCGCAAAAGTTAAGATTTAACGAGGATAACTGTGAGAATAACTGTAGCTGAAATCAGAAGCAAAACTCTGCCGAACGTCTCCATGAGTGGCGGCGGGTGAAAAAGTCACGACCAAGAAAGTTAGAGGACGTGTGGAGAGTTTGGTGAGGAGAAAGGTAGCTGAAGATTGGGAGGATTAAGAAGCGCGTAAACGTCTCCGCATCCTTCGTTCATTTTAAATTATTTTTATTTTTATTTTTTTTTAATGGCGGTGGTTGGTGGCTGTGCATGGTCAGTGGATCGATTCAGAATCAATATGACGACGAGTGGATGTTATTATATTATTATTATTTTATTAAATTTTCTTTCTTGTAGATTATTTTAAAATATTTTTTTTAATTATTTTTTTTATCATTACCAACGAAAGTGGCAGAGGGCTTAATGGTTGCAGTATCGGAGATCTCAAATTCGAAATCTAATTGATTCATATTTTCAACTACGTTTATTTTTTAAGAAATAAACGAAACGAATTGTATGCTCATTTTAGAGAACATTTATTTTTCTAAAGTTTTTTACTTGAGTTTTTATGCTTAATTAGAGCAAAAAGTTTTGTCTTATTAAATTTAGTTAGATCACTGATGAACGAATTTTAAAAAAAAATTCCATTTTTATTTTTTTTTATTTTTTAATGAGGATTGCATGGAGGCAACACTCAACTATGTGTGGTTATTGTTTTTTTTTTTTTTTTTTTGAGAGAGATAGGTAGCACGCTACCCGCTTCCTTTATTTTATTTAAAAATAAACTTAGTTGAAAATGTGAATCAACTAGGATTCGAACTTAGATCTCGGATACCAACCACCAAGCCCTTTGCCTCTTGCTTTAGGGACGAACGGTCTATGTGTGGTTATTGTTATTGTTATTGTTGCTGTTGTTGTTAGGACCACAAGGTGACTCTATTATTTTATTTATATTTTTTATAATTAATTAATAATTTAAAATTAAAATTTAATTTGATAGATATTTTTTATAATTAATTAATAATTTAAAATTAAAATTTAATTCGATAAATATAATCTATATTATTAAAAAAGTTTATAAGTATAATAATTTCTTAAATCAATCGTATAAAGTGTTACTGATTGACTTGTACTGATTAGGTCTACGTAACTACACTTTAGATATGGCTAAACACATTTAGGCTTAGTTTGATATTGAGATTTATTTAACGTTATTAGATAAAATGGAGTTATGAAAAAAGTATATAGAGATATGTTTCTGAGTTCTCTGGTGGGACCATAGAAAATATATTATAACCGACTCATCAAGATATGCGGAACACAATATTACGTAGGAAAACAAATAGGTATTTTTTCAACGTACTTTTTCATCACACGTAACGTAATCTCTCCGCAATCCCAATCAAAGCCTTAATAAATTGGATGTTAGATCTCTGTCACAAAGTTGTAGGAGAACGGTGCATGATGTACTTGTACACCCGGTTCAGACAATCATTTCTCGAGGCCCACCTACACCCGTGAAGCAGGTGCACAGAGCACAGTACAGTGAATATATTTCTTTAGATCCCACTTGTGAGATTTTTTATTTTTATTTTGGGAATCTGGCACATGCGACAGGTTAGAGATTTTTTTTTTTTTTTTTCTTTGCCTCCTTTTCATTTTATCCTATTTGATACATTCTATTTATTTATTTATTTTTTTAAAAGATAGCACGTTACCCGCTTCGTTTATTTTATTTTAAATCTAAATCATTTTATTCCAAAAAGTCAGGGATTCGAACCTTATTTTCAAACCCCCTATAGGGAGGGATCAATGAATAATAAATTTTTTTTCTATATTGTAGATTATATTTATAAATAACGCAACATACGTCGAAAGAGAAAAAAATAATAAAATTATGCTATATACACTCCAAAAGAGTTGGACCAAAAATTGTTTTTTAGTCAAAATTGATGCTGACCATAAGACCACAATTAAACCTAACTCATTAAATTAATTGAAACATGCATCTAAATTAGGCCGAAATTAATGACCTCAGGGCCTTGTTTGCATCCAAACCTTAAAAGTACACTAAGCCTAATTATCACTGATTAGATTATGTTTAGTACACCCTTCATCAACTGTCTAGAACATTCTACTTTTCAATTTGGATAGATATATATACATGAATCCTCCAACAAAAAAGGCTCTTAACATTTTCTTTTTTTTTCTCTTTTTAACATTAAATTGTGTCACAAAATTTGACTACCTTTATGTTCCCTTTCACACTATGGATATATAACTAGTATGAATATATAACTAGCTTCAACCCATATTCATCACATTATTGACATTTCTCTATGATGTTGGTAGGTAAAATTTGGTATATGGCAATGGACAAACTACAATATTATTTGCTTGTTATTTCAAATTATCTCTCCACTTAGAGCATGTCATTGATGATGTTTGCATACATTAGCCTTAAATGTGGTACCATGGATTCTAAATTAGAATCCAACTCAATGCATTGTATCCCCATCCCAATTAATTACCTTTAACCTCACATTATATCACTATTCAATCAAAAAGAAAAAGATGAAGATAAAGAAAAAGAAAAAAGAAAAAGAAAGTTCACATATTTCATGTTTTGCCATTCTAGTAAGGAAAGTGATATTAAGAAAACCGCGCGCCTTTACTTGTGCCGAGTTTATTGAATTTGATCAAATTAATTCAGTAAAGAATATATAATTGGATTTAATGATTTACTCATGAGTGTATCAAAGTCAGATCTGTGTAAATGTATGATAGGAAACGACTTAAAAATAGTTTAACATTTAACTCACGATATATGAATACTAAAGATATATGAAATTGGTGGGTGAGACGGGAGCTTAGAATTTGTTTTGATATATATCTTGTTAATCATGATAGAAAATAAGTTAATAACATATTTAATAGCAAATATTTTGCCTTTACTCTTCAAATTTATTATATTTTTGTGTCTTGATGGAATTAGTCGACGAAAAAAAACCTAGGAATATATAGTCCATTATTGATTTGTAACCCAAACGTGCCACCAACTTCAATTATTCATGTACTTAAGTATATGATTCACCAACTTGAATTATATATATACTTATTAAGTTAAGATTATATAAAGTTGCTATAACTTTTTCCTATTTTGTCGACCTACGCAGCCCTGAGNCAATATCTTTGATTTAAAATTTTAATGTCATATTATTACATTTTGTAAGATTTTTATTTTCAACCGTTGATTTTGAGCCCCTTCGTTCACTAGGCAAAAGATATCGTAAAATCATAAGATTTATTTTCTAGGTACTTCAAATACTCTAGATCAAATTTAAAGGAGCCGATCGGCGATTTGAAAGTCGCAACATCGAAAACGGACTGGAAGCACGGAAGACTCCGTGCTTCCGATAGCATAGCAGCCTCTATATATATATATATATATATATATATATATATATATAAAAGAAAACTACAAATTAAACAAGAAAAGTCCATTACTTAACTAGATGAACAACGTGGCAAAGTCAATACGTGGGAGGAGAAACAAATCAAATTTGTGTCACAAATTCCACTTTTTTTTTTTTTTGAACATGGGAATTTCAATATAACAGAGTTGAAAGATTCAAATTTGTGATGCAACTTAATTTCTCCCATGATGTTAGGAGATGTTACGTACCTTCCTCTTCTGAAAGCGCAGTTTTTGTTTAATCAATTCCTCAGGAGTCAATAAATTAAAATTATTTAGTTATACAATGTAACTCTGTAAAATGCTAAAAAACAAAGAGTTGAATTTTTTTAGAGATTGAACGAGGGAATTGATGATAATGGTATTAATTTGAGAAATTATAGTTTATATGTACCTAATTAAAAGGTTGGTTTTGGTCACAACATTCGAAAGAGACCGACATATTAATCCTCAACTAATGTCGGGCACAAACGCTATTCGCATGATACTGCGTAAGCACAATTATATACTAGGCACAATAAAAAAATTTAAGCTGTTATGTAAAAACACCTTCGACATGAATTATATACAGATCAAGATTTTATTTTATGTCGAATACGGGACTATTGTTTTATATGATAGATATTTAAAACTCAAATATGAAAACAATGCATGTTCCTATAAAAATAATCAATATGTAATTTTTCCTTGTTTGGCAAGTTATCTACTATTCCTGTCCACTTCAATGTTCCACATGATATGTATATTAATATTATTATATATATTAATTACTCTTCTTTTAGCATTTTTTATGATTAATTTTGCAGCTTTTAACCAGTAATTTCTAATTAAACTCTAATAATAGATTAAGTGGAAAAGATGACATAATAATATACCATTAGCACATGATGAAGGAAGGCTAGTACGTAACTAATTAAGTTTTGGCCAATTAAGTTGTAGGCAAAAGGGGTTACATACTAGTACTAGTAAGCATTATTTGTCCACAAAATAATAATTTAAGTAATTGCTTAAGAGAAAAGTCATTATGAACTTGTGACACTTTAGGACTATGCGTACATTAAGAAAGATGTAATATAAACTAATAAAAAATGATGCACAATAAAATTCAGAAAAAAAAATCTATATATTATTAACCTCATGAAATATATATATATATATATATATATATATATATGTTTAAGCGCCTATCTCTAACTTTTCAACGAATTATACTGATTATATCTAGTGCAGTTAATTAAGAACTTTATAGTTAATATTCAAAGTCATAAGTTCAAAACACACGCACAAGCACGCTAGTCCTGTCATTTAGGCCCTGACACAGTCGAGGTTCATCGCAAACTTTCGGCTGATAATTGAAAAAAATCATCCATTATAGAAGTGCTACGTTAGCAGTAACATAATTTTTTTAGCAGAAATATATATACGTTATGCATTGTACTATCGCAGAGATCAAGATTTAACGAGGATAACTGTGAGGATAACTGTAACTGAAATTAGAAGCAAAACTCTGCCGAACGTCTCAAAGAGTGGCGGCGGGTGAAAAAGTCACGGGCCAGAAAGTTAGGGGACGTGTGGAGAGTTTGGTGAGGAGAAAGGTAGCTGAATTCATTTTGTTTTATTTTTATTTTTTTAATGGCGGTGGTGGGTGGCTGTGCATGGCCAGTGGATCGATTCAGAATCAATATGACGACGAGTGGATGTTATTATATTATTATTATTTTATTAAATTTTCTTTCTTGTAGATTGTTTTAAAATATTCTCTTTAATTATTTTTTTTATCATTACCAACGAAAATGGCAGAGGGCTTAATGGTTGCAGTATCGGAGATCTCAAATTCGAAATCTAATTGATTCATATTTTCAACTACGTTTATTTTTTAAGAAATAAACGAAACGAATTGTATGCTCATTTTAGAGAACATTTATTTTTCTAAAGTTTTTTACTTGAGTTTTTATGCTTAATTAGAGCAAAAAGTTTTGTCTTATTAAATTTAGTTAGATCACTGATGAACGAATTTTAAAAAAAAATTCCATTTTTACTTTTTTTTATTTTTTAATGAGGATTGCATGGAGGCAACACTCAACTATGTGTGGTTATTTTTAGAGAGAGATAGGTAGCACGCTACCCGCTTCGTTTATTTCATTTAGAAATAAATTTAGCTGAAAATGTGAATCAACTAAGATTCGAACTTGAATCTCGGATACCAACCACCAAGTCCTTTGCCACTTGCTCTAGGGACGGTCGGTCTATGTGTGGTTATTGTTATTGTTATTGTTGCTGTTGTTGTTAGGACCACAAGGTGACTCTATTGTTTTATTTATATTTTTTTATAATTAATTAATAATTTAAAATTAAAATTTAATTTGATAGATATTTTTTATAATTAATTAATAATTTAAAATTAAAATTTAATTCGATAGATATAATCTGTATTATTAAAAAAGTTTATAAGTATAATAATTTCTTAAATCAATCGTATAAAGTGTTACTGATTGACTTGTACTGATTAGGTCTACGTAACTACACTTTAGATATGGCTAAACACATTTAGGCTTAGTTTGGTATTGAGATCTATTTAACGCTATTAGATAAAATGGAGTTATGAAAAAAGCATATAGAGATATGTTTCTGAGTTCTCCGGTGGGACCACAGAAAATATATTATAACCGACTCATCAAGATATGCGAAACACAATATTACGTAAGAAAATAAATAGGTATTTTTCCAACGTACTTTCTCACCACACGTAATGCAATCTCACCGCAATCCCAATCGAAGCCTTAATAAATTGGATGTTAGATCTCTGTCACAAAGTTGTAGGAGAACGGTGCATGATGTACTTGTACACCCGGTGCAGACAATCATTTCTCGAGGCCCACCTACACCCGTGAAGCAGGTGCACAGAGCACAGTACAGTGAATATATTTCTTTAGATCCCACTTGTGANTTTGATGCCTAGTTCTTTGCATGCCCTGCTGTTTTTTGCCTCCTTTTAATTTTATCCTATTTGTTTCATTTTATATTTTTTTTTTAAGAGATAGGTAACACGCTACCCGCTTCGTTTATTTCATTCTAAATCTAAATCACTTTATTTCAAAAGGTCAGGGATTCGAACCTTATTTTCAAACCTCCTATAGGGAGGGATCAATGAATAATAAATTTTTTTTCTATATTGTAGATTATATTTATAAATAACGCAACATACGTCGAAAGAGAAAAAAACAATAAAATTATGCTATATACACTCCAAAAGAGTTGGACCAAAAATTGTTTTTTAGTCAAAATTGATGCTGATCATAAGACCACAATTAAACCTAACTCATTAAATTAATTGAAACATGCATCTAAATTAGGCCGAAATTAATGACCTCATGGCCTTGTTTGCATCCAAACCTTAAAAGTACACTAAGCCTAATTATCACTGATTAGATTATGTTTAGTACACCCTTCATCAACTGTCTAGAACATTCTACTTTTCAATTTGGATAGATATATATATACATGAATCCTCCAACAAAAAAGGCTCTTAACATTTTCTTTTTTTTTTCTCTTTTTAACATTAAATTGTGTCACAAAATTTGACTACCTTTATGTTCCCTTTCACACTATGGATATATAACTAGTATGAATATATAACTAGCTTCAACCCATATTCATCACATTATTGACATTTCTCTATGATGTTGGTAGGTAAAATTTGGTATATGGCAATGGACAAACTACAATATTATTTGCTTGTTATTTAAAATTATCTCTCCACTTAGAGCATGTCATTGATGATGTTTGCATACATTAGCCTTAAATGTGGTACCATGGATTCTAAATTAGAATCCAACTCAATGCATTGTATCCCCATCCCAATTAATTAACTTTAACCTCACATTATATCACTATTCAATCAAAAAGAAAAAGATGAAGATAAAGGAAAAGAAAAAAGAAAAAGAAAGTTCACGTATTTCATGTTTTGCCATTCTAGTAAGGAAAGTGATATTAAGAAAACCGCGCGCCTTTGCTTGTGCCGAGTTTATTGAATTTGATCAAATTAATTCAGTAAAGAATATATAATTGGATTTAATGATTTATTCATAAGTATCAAATTCAAACCTCTGTAAACGTATGATAGGAAAAGACTTAAAACTAGTTTAACATCTAAATCACGATCTATGGAAACTGAAGATATATATATGAAATTGGTGGGTGAGACAGGAGCTTAGAATTTGTTTTGATATATACCCTGTTAATCAAAATATCGATTTAATAGAAAATAAGTTAATAACATATTTAATAGCAAATATTTTGCCTTTACTTTTCAAATTTATTATATTTTGTGTCTTGGTGGTATATTTTTGTGTCTCGATGGAATTAGTCGACGAAAAAAACCTAGGAATATATAGTCCATTATTGATTTGTAACCCAAACGTGCCACCAACTTCAATTATTTATGTACTTAAGTATATGATTCACCAACATGAATTATTTATATACTGATTAAGTTAAGAATATATAAAGTTGCTATAACTTTTTCCTAATTGTCAATCCTAACTACCATATATCAATTGAGATTAATAGTAAAAAAAAAAAAGGAAGATATTTTAGGCCAAAATTTTATTGTCACTTTGAATTGATGATGATCTACATACAAACATATGTCTAATTAATAAATATTCCAACCTAAACTGTTTTTTCTCAAAGAGTTTATGATGTTCATATAAACAAAATTAAGTTAGAAAAATATTTGGTTCTACGATGATGGTTAGTTGGCCAGTAAAGTTTTATGAACAACCTCATCATGAGTGTTCCAAGTCAATATGCTTGGTGAATTGCTTTGACTACAATTAGTTCTTGATGGTGTGAGAATTAATTGGAGAGAGCTATGCTTGGACTATATATATAACTCAAAATGCTCAAATATTTGATCTAAATCAAAATCGTTCTTACATTTGCAAACTGGGTACATATTTAGCTATTTGGACAAATCGATTCATCAATTTATCATAATTGGTTTAGAAGATAACTAAGTAGAAGATGATATTTAGGTAGTAATCGGATTGATGTAACGCTGAATTGCCCATAAATCAAGTTTACTGGGAGTTGCCACAAACCAAGTGTTGGATATAGGATATTAAACATCGTTCTTTTGATAGCGTGAGTTTTTGGAGTAATTGACTGTTTCATATGGTAGTAGAGCAAGTGGTCCTGTAACTACAACAAAACTAAGCTATAGCGACAATTTTTAGTGTCCCTAAAACCTAAATAAAGTGCTGCTGGCAAAAATACCGACACTAAAAATAGTGCCGCTATATGTGCAGTCGCTAGGGTATATAGCAACACATAGTAAAGTGTCGGTATATCCCAGAACAAGTGCTGCTGTTTAGTGACACTTTTTTTTGGTTTTAGTGGCACAAATAAGTGTCCCTAATTTTTTTTAAAAAAAACATTTTTTTTTATATAGTGACACTTTATAAGTGTCCCATTGTCATTCAAAGTATAATATTTTATTTAAAAATCTAGTCTAGTATTAAATTTTAGTTAAACTAATCTCATATACATGTGTTCAAATCTCACTCGTTGTTCTTATTGCTCGGTAAGTCTGGTGGCAAGCAATGAGCTATATGTTCGATCTTCCGACAAAGATTCAACTACTTAAGACTTTTTCGAGAGAAAAATACTTTGAAGTTATTGAGCTCATAACCAGTCAGTAGATCAATAGTTGATCTAATATTTTTATTTTTACCAAATTTGATTCATGACCAAGTTAGGATTACATCAACTTTGCGTCCGCTTTTACCCCGTGAGAGGTACTGTTAACATTGAAATTCGGCCATTGGATTTCGAAGTAGGTAGGTGATCTGAACTATTTATGCTTAAAAATGGAAAGATATACTTGAATTAGAAAAGAAGAATCTAAATAGTTGCATCAAGCAATCTCGATTGTCCACCATAAGAAAAGAGATATATGTAAGTGAAGATTTCAAAATTTTGGCCTAGATTTTGTAGAGTTCAGATTCAGATTTCAAGTGTTATAACTACTCCCAAAGAGGAGGGTAGAGATACCCTATTTTTCATTCACTAAAAAGTTTAAGAGCTTAAGAGATCAAACAAGAGAGTAGGTAGGTAGTTAGGTAGATTTAGTTTCTTTTTACGATAGATTATCGGCAGAAATCACATTCATGCCCGAAGATCCAAAGCTCGGGCCCGTTCCAAGTGGCCAAACGTACCGTCCTTAAGGAAGTCAAGTCCCAGCGGAGAATCCAATCTGAATTAATGCGTTTTCATCTATTGTAATTTTTCTTACAATTAACGAAATTTAAAGGTTTTCTTTTTCGACTATTCAAGTTATTTTGTCTAGACCCTTTTTTTATTTTGTGTGTGTAGTTGTTGTTTCAAATTTGGATGTGGTTTAGGTAATCTTTTGACTTTGGGTGATCTACAATGTTGTTGGTGATCCCCTAAATCTTGGGGGGTCTTTGAGTTCTAGTCAATCACTTAAAACTACCAACCTCTACCATGAGTGGAACCCCCACCTTATAATATATGATTAATACCTTTGAGGTACACTTAACATGCCACACATGCCTAAGATTAAGTAGCTTGATAAATCTAGGTGGTCCATGTGGGGGGCTATTTTTCTTCACCAAATCAATAATAAAAAAGCAAAAATTTTAGGAACCTAAAACCCATGGCACTTGTGATTCTGAAAAAAAGTATGATTCGAATAGAAAACTTTTAGTTAGTTCACATAATCATACTAGCTAGTTGTATATAGTTCTACATTAAGGATACTAATCAGTTGAGTTGAGCCTGGCTGGATTATTTCTGAAAGTAAATGGAAGAGTTAAGTTTGATCTCGACTATTTAAACATTTTTTATATTTTAATTTTTATGATTTTATGACATTATTTGTCTAATATTTAAGTGGTCTCAAAATTAGTAATTTTTACTGACTAATATAAAATGAATTTGATGTCACTTGAACTCTAGGCAAATGATATTCCGAAATTATAAATTTTAAAACTTAAGAAGTTCAAATAGTCTAGATAACTGTTTAATGATGTAGATCATCACTTGGATCGTCAATTTGGAAGTAAACTTCTCCGTTTACTTCCGAAAATATTCTAGTAGAAAATATTAAATTGTACTACAAGCATATTTCCAATTTCTTTACATTATATAAAACTTTGAATTTCATCCTCAGAAATTATGAAGAGATTATCCTAATTGAAATACGGTACAAATATTATGGTGGTTAGAGTAAGTGTTGTCATTGGACAGGACAATGTAACCACACAAAGTGAAATATTATATATATATATATATTATATATATATACATTAATATAATGTAGTGTGTGTGTGTGAGGCTACTATGCTTTTGAAAGCACGGAGCCTTCCGTGCTTTCAGGTCGTTTTCGATGTTGCGACTTTCGAATCGTCACAAATTTAAAATGAGAAAATTTAAAATATATATATAAAAAATTTGATATTAACCGAGCAAATTTTTTTTCCCAAATTTAAAATGAGACTACTACCGACGGTTATATAGCATTTTACTATATTAAATGTTATACTGTCAGTATGAGTGAGGCTGATATGCTTATAAAACTACGGAATTTTTCGTGTTTTCAAATCATTTTTTATGTTAGAGCTTTCGAATCGACGATCGGCCCATTAAACTTGATTTAGAGTATTTAAAATATCTAGAAAATACTTGATTTAGAGTGTTATATAGCAAGTGGTAAAAGGCTTGGTGGTTGGCACCCGAGATCGCAGGTTCAAATCCTTGATTCACATTTCCAGGTAAGTTTATTTCTAAATGAAATAAATAAAGCGGGTAACGTGCTATCTATCTTTGTAAAAAAAAAAAGGAAGAAATATCTAGAAAATAAATTTTACAATTTTTCGATCATTTGCCTAGTAATCGAAGGGGCTCAAAATCAATGGCTAAAAATAAAAATCTTACAAAATATGATGATATGACATTAAAATTTTAGATTTAAGATATTGATCTTGTTTTTATATAGTATAAAAAATTTTCGATCAAAATTTTACGTGATTTGGATATTTCTATACCGTTAAACTTGCAAACGACTCTCCACGACCATTAAAATTATTAATTTTGAGCCCCTTCGATCACCAGACAAATAATATCGAAAAATCATAAAATTTATTTTCTAAATATTTTAAATATTATAAATTAAATCTAACGAATTTAATAATCAATTTGAAAATTTAAACTTTAAAGATGGTTTGAAAATACGGAAGGCTCCGTACTCCAGAATTATACGAAGCCCCACCCCAGTCAATATCACATGAACTTGCTCGAACGAGTTGATATAAGAGACCCTCTCCTCACCATAACCAGAGGGCCACGTGGCGAATCACGGTGCACTCAGATCAGCTACCTAACCCACATATCTACTTATAATTTTAATTTTTTTCTTATTATTTGGAAACTATATGTTAATATTTAATCGGAGAAAATTAGTACATTAAAACATATATGTAATAATAATGGAATTATAACCCACCTACCACCGTGACAGTAACTAGCAAAAATTGACCACATCGATCACTCGTGCTAAAACGCATCTCCTGGTTCGTACGTGCGGCTTAGATTAGCCCATGCAACGTCACCAATCGTTCTCATCCTGTATGTGTCACTTTAATTCAATGAATAATACAGAGGTTGTAAATGTATCACAAATTATTTATTAAACTCTATATATTTCAGATCCCTTTATTGAAATTTCTGTTGTTTTGTGACGTCGTAAATTCGATCCCTGTGGAAATATTTATTTTTACTATTTACTCCGTCCTATGTATCACGAACACGTTTATAAGCCTCAGATGTTCATGTCGGATACGTGTCCGATGTTAATGTGAGCATTTTTTGAAATATATATTTTTTATTTTATTTTTTTATGCATATATAATGTAAGACGATAAATATTTTTAACTTTTTGATAAATGCGTATAATTTTTTTTGACAATATAAAATAAATTATGTATGTGGAGGATTTTTTTTTTAAATATATAAACTATTAATGAAAATTTTACTAACTTTTATTAGTACGAGAAATATAATAATATTTTACCAAAATTAATATTTTATATATAATAAATATATATTATTATATTAATAATATTATATTTTATTAGCGGTATTCATGTCGGGTTCGTGTCCTAATTTTTTGAAAGAAATCGTGTCGCATCCCGTGTTCCAGATCAGTGTCCGTGACACCTAGGCATTATCGTAATTTTACCTTCAATTGAAACTTAATTTTCTTAAACTACCGTAAGTGACTTCGACCTACCTTGGACAGCAGTCGATTACAAGACAAAACGTGAGAAAAGGAGATAAAGTATTAACTATAGAAAACTCCAGATTTTACGTCATTTACTTCATACTAAACAAATGGCAAAATGGAGAAAATTTCTGTCTTACTGCTATAAAAATAAGCAGCAGGAAATAAATAATGTTTATTCGAGAAGTACTTCAATCTATGCTTCACTTTTGTTAAAACAAGTAGGCTCTTAACAAAAATTAGTTAAAATAAAGTACTCGACAAATTAAAACTTATGAGCTTCTTTTAAGGCCCAAAAGCTAAAAAGATATGAAAGGACATCAAATGTCAGACATAACCTAACGTTGTGGGCCAGGTCCGGCCCGATATTTGTTGAGCTAATTTGGCCCAACGTGATCGAACCCAGTCCAATGTTGTTCTGGTCCGGGCCAGATTGTGCGAGCTCAAATTGAAAAATCCGAGGCATCACAAAATCTTTGTTAAAGTACACAGATGCTAATGAGCTTAACAAAGTAAACCTTGATTGAGTTTTTGGTGTGGGCTTTTCATTTGGATTGGACTCGAGGGGTTTAGCAAAAGCTTTGGGTCAAATGTGGCCATTGTCATCTAAGGATTCGAGTGGCTCAAGCCAAATTAATTGTTGATGTTGATGTCACATAATTTGGGCTTAGGAGTGAAATATTTGAGTTAAGATGTTCTACATGGTCGCATTGTAATGAAAAATAAGTTGAAACAAATTAGTGAGTTCGTTCAGTCTGTTTGGATGCATGAATATTTTGTTTGGTATACCTCTTTTATTTAATAGGGCCAAGTAGGATTTATTTATGTTTTATATTCAGTATTTGGGCTTAGTCAAGTCCAAGCCACATAGGTAGATATGTTGGAGACCAAAGAGAAGCCTAGGGCGAAACCCTTTTTCTTTTTCCTTTTTTTAGCGGGATTCCATCGTTGAATTTTTATGACAATCCTTCTGGATAACAACCAACTATTCTTAGTAGCGATTGAAGCGTTACTCACTTTTCAGCAAACAAAGCTCCAATATGGCCTTCACACCACTTCGAATGTTAAACTTCACGTTACTTTGAATATAACTTGGCCCAACTTATCCCCCTATCATAGGGCAGAATGCTTGCCCCTTTAAGGCCCTCCTAGTATCTGCGTAGCATACGGGAATTTTAAGCTGTTAGAAATACGTAACAAATTTACTTAAAGGCGTCCAAAGACAGCGTCTACAGGTTTTGATCGATTGTAATTCGGCTCAACCAACCTTATACAAACTTTGAATATGGCTCAGCCCAAGCCAGCCTCTCGTCATTTTGAACGTGACTCGGCCCAATCTGGCCTCATTTAAATCAACAAATATTCTTAGAGTCCGCAACCCTTGACAGATCACCTCGTGTTACGTTCATCTGCTGCAAGAATAACGCGCGGCGCGAGCGACAGCTCCAAACTCATCAAATCTTAGAGAGTAATGAAATTACAATACCCCTCTTGATGCCCAAAGAAGAGGAGATTCTTCTTCAACACTAGCTTCTTTTTTATGCTCTACGCATTGTTGGGGAGGGTTTAATAATCTTCATTCATCATCCCAGAATAATTCTTTACTCAATTAGAGATAAGCATGCAGACACTTCCTTTTTTCTCCTTCTTTCCTTCATTCCTTCATTCTTTTTGTTTTCTTTTCTTTCAATGACTTGAAACGACATGGTCGGTTCATCTCTTTCCAGGATCCGATCCGATCCGATCCGATCCGATCCGGTCCGATCTCGCGTTCACACGTCATTGTTCGCAGTGGGCCCCATTTTCGACCGGTCAATAACCACCCCAACGCGGCTGCTGACGTCACGTTTCCACCCTCGTATCACGCCGCTCACTACTAAAAGATATAAATAAATTTATATACTATTGATATTATCAAGTTATTATTGATACTATCGAATTTTCTGCCGTTAGATCTATCCTTCGATTATTTTCATCCGTTAGATTATATATTCAACTAACTACCCATTCAACCTTAGGGAACTATTATTATCCTAACTACCTTTTATTCAACGGCCGAAAACTCGATAGTACAAAATGCTTAATACTATCAGCATAATTTATTAATATTATTATTATTGAAAACTTTAAACACCATCGTGTGGTTTCATTTTTCTCTTTCCGTAATCCTTTTCGTTGATTTTTTTCATTAAATTAATGATAAAGTTAAAACTATAGAGTACTAAAGTAAAAATTTTGATAAGCCACAGAATATTAAAGTGAATATTCTATAAATCATAGATGGGGTGTCTTAAGTTTTTTGTATATGACTTAACAGAGAGTTAATAGAGATGCTTGCAGAAAGAAACTAAAATAAAATCACAGAATACTAAGTGATACAGTTTAAACTATAAGGCGCTAAAAATGAAAAAATGCAAAATTCACGAGTAATATTTGAAGTTTACCCTTATTATTATTATTGTTTTAATTGGTTTTTTGGAGCTACTATATCCTACTTTTACAAAATAAGATTTCACCTTCGAACACAGCACTCAGTAATTCTTTTTTTTTTTTGTTCAATACTTACACCATAAAAAATAAACTTATAAGTTTATATAAAAATAGTTAAAAATTACTCATTAAAAGTGTTAGAGCATATGTTCACTCTATTTCTAACATAAAAATAATAAATTGTATAAAACTAACTTGATAGAAGCTTCTAAGGAGTCAATCATAGAGATTTATTTTATATCGTTTTGCTATTTAATTAGTGTCTTTTAATAAAGCTGTTAAATTTTGTCTAAAATTATAAATTAATTTGTTAATAGTAATATAGAAATTGACAAGAAAAAAAAAAATAGCTCAATGATATCTAAAAATTAAATATAAGTTTAAAATATAGTGTAGAATGTAGCAAGTGAGAAAAACACTCTAAGTACTGAGTATCAGAGTGTCTTTTTTTTTTTTTTTTTTTTTTTTTTTTGAGGGACAGAGAGATATCAGAGTGTCGTTTAAGGCTTCGTTTGAGATTGCAGAGAGATTGCGTTGCGTGCAGGAAGATTGCGTTACGTACGTTGAAAAAGTATATTGGAAAAATACCCTATTTGTTTTCGTACGTAATATTATGAACGTTCCGCATATCGCGATGAGTCGGTTATGATATATTTTTTGCGGTTCCACTAGAGAACGCAGAAGTATATCCTATATATTTTTTCCTCAACTCCATTTTATCTAATAGCATTAGATAGATCTCAATACCAAACTAAGCCTAAGTTTTCGTTCTCTGTTTTGAAGTTCGTAGCTACGCCAAACACGTGTAACTCGGTGGGTGCGTGATTCAAATCTAGAAATTACAACTGGCTCGCGATTAAAGGTCTGTTTGTTGTCTAGATCTGTCTGATCTGAGACCGGAGAAATTATCTGTAACATGCTAGTTGTTCCACGTCAGATGAAAAATAATTTTGATTAGAATATATAAGACCTATATGTTAATAATAATAATTAGATTTAAGTATTTTGAACCAGTGATTTGGGCCCAACGAGTTATTGTTGCTAGCGCGTCAAGTCGTTACAATTGGTATCAGAGCCGAATACCAGCTGCAAGTGTTATATCAATAAATTTGGTAGAAGCCACACCTCTTCAACCCGTAGGACCGAGTCTAAACAGGAAGAGTTTGTAACGTCCCACGACGAGTTTATAACGCCCCAAGAATCTCTTAAGGGCCCGTTTGGTTCGAGTTATGTAATATTACAAAGTATCTCGACATATCCAGGTATCTTGGATTTCGGCGTGAGATTACTACTGATGCTGCATTAGAGCGTTTGGTTTAATATAGTAATGTAATACTAGATTACAGTGTTTATAGCATTAATATGTTTGGTTCAGTTTATAAAATTTAGTAATCCTGACATAAAAGTATAGTTTTTTCTAAAATTGCCCTTATTGTTGTCATTTGAATATTATTTTTTACGAAAATGACGAATGGAGGGAAGGAGATCGTGATGATTACTTGGGAGGACGATGCAATAGAAGATGATAGGTGTTCGTGCGCGCGCGAGAGAGAGAGAGAGACGTTTAGAGAGAGAGAGCGAGAGAAAGCGGCGTGCGAGAGAGAGGGTCGGGGGAAGGCGAGAGAGAGATGAAAATAATACTGTTAATTAGATTTGGGGTTGATGTAGGGTAAAATTGTCATTTTACATAATATGTAGTATTAACGGGTTTCAGTGATGCAAGATACACGACCCCCTTCCCGTTAATATTTTTGATATAATCCTACTCGATTTGTAATACTATATTAACGACTAAATTACATAGCGGATAACCAAACACAGTTATCCTGGCAGGATTGCCTGTAATCCTGCCAGGATAACTCGAACCAAACGCACCCTAAGTATTTTGGGCCAATAATTTAAATCCAACGAATTATTATTGTTACCGGGTCGCACCCGCAACCCTGAATGGATAAAAAAAAAGCGACTGCACCAAGCTAGAAACTTCCTCGCGAAAAGGAAGAGTTTGTAAACACTTCGTCGTGGAAAGGAAGAGTTTGTAACATCCCACGACTAGTTTCTAACGCCCCAATAATCTCTTAAGTATTTTGGGTCAATAATTTAAATCTAACGAATTGTTATTGTTACCGGGTCGTGCCCGCAACTCTGAATCGATAAAAAAAGCGACTGCAATAAGCAAGAAACTTCCTCGAGAAAGGTACTTCATAAAAGCTCCTGTGAAATGTTGAATGTTCTAGTCAAAGGTACCAATCATAACTCTTTGTTTCTTTCACACGAAAAAGTTTGTTTTTGAGCGAGTTTTCAACCAACACCTGGCAAGAAAGATAATTAGTCCAAACAAGAACTGAAATTCCATCTTTTAAAGAAAGTTAGAATACTATTTATATATTCATGAAAATTTTCTGATGTTCTTATTTACCCTATTTAAAAGGCTAATGTAAAAAAAAATAAAAATAAAAAAAAATCCTTTTTAACGTTTCGAGTTTTTTCAAATATAACAATCGTTATATCTGTTTATTTATTATTTTATCTTTTCAAATATATTCTTTTACTGTCACCAACTTTTTTTATTTGTTCTTAAGTTTGAGATAAAAAACCGTATTTTGATTTTTTGCCTCTTCAAATATATCTTTCTACAGTTATAAACTTTATTTTATGTGTACTTAAGTTAAAGGCAAAAGAGGTATTTTGACTTTTTTAAATTTTGGTAGAAATTTTACTGGATTTAATTCGAGATGACTTAACGGAACAAACAACGAAAGCATTTTTGAATAACGAAGAAATATACGAGAGATATGGTTGAAAATAAAAAATAGAAATATATAAAATATTTCAGATGTTTTGAAAAATATATGTATTTTATAAATGAATTTATTTGAAAATGTAAAACAAAAAGTTTTCGAACCTAAAACATCGGATAGGTTTTATCAATCATGATCTTTGCTCTAGTATTAAAACTTGTTAGTTTGGTTTTAAACTTCTTTTTTATTTGAAAAACATTTATAGTTATTTATACACGAAAAAACAAATCGTTCAATATATAATGACATTAATCGTGAACAAATTAAACTGGAATTATAAGGACAAAAGAAACATTTTTTTTAACCTACAAAAGGTATATTCACTGTATTAACATAAATAAAGATTCATCATTACTTAAAATTGAGTTATTCAGTGATATCTGGTGTTTATTTAAGGGTGTCAAAGAGCCGAACACGAGCTAGCTCACGAGCTGGCCAATGAACAATAAGTTAAAAGGATTAGATATTGGATATATATGAAAAATAAATTTATAAAATGTTACCTATTAGACTTTGATCTAATTGTTAAAGTTTTATATATAAATGAGTCTTTTTATAATTGTGCTCGACTTAATATTTTTTTTGGGCTAAAAATCAAATATAATATATATATACATATATACATATAAATATATATAAATATAAATTAAATAAATTATATAAATATAAATATATATTCGAACTGTTATCGAGCCGAACACGAACCCTCCGTTCATTTCCACTTTAAGGGGGGAAAGAGAAAATGTTGTGACCTAACAACATTTTTCATAAATAAAATACAAAAATATATATTAATTAGGTCAACATAAAAGAGACCAAATAATTAAAGGACAGTAGCCCTTTTGTACGGGAGAATACGTTGAACCATGAACTAGATCATGTGTTGGCTTCATAAAATTAATGGCAATTGAATATTTGCACCTTCACCTATAAAATATTTCAAATACATCACGTTTCTATTTTTCCTTTTTTTTTGACATACAATATTAGCACCTTACGAATTATAGTTTAATTTGTTGGCTACACATCAATCATTGCCACAAAATTTGTTGTTTTTTTAGCTAACTTGTGAGTGAAATTAGAATGAAATTAATTATGGCCAAGTTAAAAATTCATCTTGCTCATAAGATTGACATAAACATTAAAAATGTCTCAACAAAGGGGTAAAAAATAATCAGAATCAATCTAAAATTTTTTTCCATTTAGATTTACCAGTTATTACCTCAAAACAAAGCATTTATTCAAGAACAATAATATNAACTTATTAAATAATTGACATACTCTACTTCATCGGAGGTGAGCAAGCTAGGGATCCATTTAATGATTCTCCTTATATATATATCTCCATTGATTTTTTTTGTGTGTGTGTGTGTGTGTGTGTGTGTGTGTGTGTGTTATTTAGAATCTCCATCACTCAGTGTGATCTAGCTACAACAACCTAGTACGATACCGAGTACTAGAAATTAATTTGTTGTTTTCAAATTGTAGGTCTAAAATTAATATTCAAGGTTAATTAGTAGATAATTTAATCCTAATTATTGTACACTAAGGTGCCAACCAATTTTTGGCTCTTTTTGAAACCATTTTCGGTGAAAGTGGATGGGACATTCGCTAAATTGATTTTATTCATATGAGGAGAATTTGAGATGGTCTACATCATGCACTTTATCTAATATATAATTAACCTCAAACACAAATAATTAACATTCGATGTGAAACTATTACCAGAGATGTCGCAAGTGGCAAAGAGCTTGGTTGTTGGTATCCGATACCCAAGTTCGAATCCTAGTTGATTCATATTTCTAGCTAAGTTTATTTCTAAATGAAATAAACGAAGCAGGTAGCGTGCTACCTATCTCTCAAAAAAAAAAAGAAAAAGAAAAAGAGAGCACTTTATCGGAAAACATGATTATGAAGAGTCGATCGAGTGTCTCTCATCTCTAATTAGTTCTTAATTTATCTTCTCTATATAAAAAAAAAAATTTCTAAAAAATAATATGTGTATATAAGAAACTAGAGGATACAAAAAATGCTAAAATTAAAGGTATTAGTCATGTGAAGGACATGTCAAATTTCACATTTCATTTGAGGTATCATACAATTATGTAACGGAGATTTCAAATGTTTTATTCGTGAGGAATAATGTGAATTGAAAGACATAATTTTTGTCTTTTATTTCTTTGTGGGCCGGGAATAGGGTGAAAGTTTTGCGTATAATTGGTCTGTATGTTGTGTTCATATGAATGTGTTATGTGTTGTAATATTTGGTTACTTTGTGTTATGACGCTGTGCGTGTATAGAATAGGCTCTGTCTGTATGAATCGAAAATTTTTTGACATGCGGCATGTCTGTTCTTACCTTAGTCAATTTTTTTGCGCACTTTGATTCAATAAACTGAGTCATTTTTGGAAAAAAAAAATCATTTTCAAATTAGGCCTAGAACATGACAAATTAATTAAGATAGAGTTTAACAAATTTATAATTGAAAAAATTGTAATTAAAATTATAATAAATAAAAATTAAGATATCTCAAGTAAATACTACTTTTTGTTTTCAAGCGTCTGGAGAGACTCTCCATAGATTTTTACATGTCTTTTTCGAAGAGCTCAGTTCAATGAAACTATTGCCTGCACCTGGTGTATCTGCAAACCTCATACACCACACAAATTTTTTTAAAAAATTATTCATGTTTTAAAATAAAAAACCAATCAATAAATGCGATCTACACAATCTAAAGTATAAATATGCAAAAAAAAAAAAAATCACATATTTAAAGACCTATTACTAAACCATCAACCCATCAAAATAATCGGCGGTGGATAATGGGGCTACATTTAATTTTTAAAAAGTTTCAAATTTAAGATTTTTTTTTATATTTAATCCTTTTAAAAAAACACAGAGCAAATGTGATAAATCTATTTTTTTTTTAAATTTCGAGACCTCTATTATGGGTTTCTTTTTTTTTAAAATTGTTTTTTAAGTTAATTTGTGCTGGTGCACGAGATGTACTTGTAGACCTGGCGCAGGGAATAATTCCTCCAAGCACCCAGCAAGTTGCTGCCACGTCATTTCGAAGTTGCCGAAAATGCCGCGCAAAAAAAAGTCTCCCAACGTGCGCGGGGCCCGCATCTGGATTGCTGATGACGTCATCTGAATACGTCATCAAATTTACGTCATCTTAAACACTTGTTTGTCGCCCAGCGCGCGTGGGGCCCTTCTCCCAATGTTGCTTCCCCTCCTCTTTCCTTTTTTTCCCCCTTTTTTTCTTTTTCCTTTTTTTGTTTATTTATCCACTTGTCTACAAATTAAGCCCTACACCTCCCATTCCCCCTCACCCCCCAACTCCTCATTGAGAGAGCGAGACAGAGAGAGAGGAGAGTGAGAGTTTGAGAGGAAATTTGGATAAAAGCTATGGAGGAGACCGCGATCGACGAGCTCACCAGAGGGCGGGAATCAACTATCCGCCTCGAGCAATTTCTCCGAAAGACGTTGCCCCCCGAGGCCCAAGGGCCGAACACTACGTTTGCGGGGCTGATTGGGGAGATTCTTGGCTCGTTCGACAAAGCGCTCAGTAATTTAGATTCTGAAGGGCGGAGATCTGGGGCTCTCCTCGATCGAAGAAGTGAGAATTTTGGAGGAAAGAAGACGATCCGATCTGGTCGTAAGGGTGGCTACAGAAGAAGGTAGAGAAAAAAAAAATTCATCTGTATATAGAGAGATTATATTTCAATGATTTAAATTAAGTTTCTTGATTAAGAAATTAATTATGGCGTATATTGTAGGGCTCATCCTTATTCGTGCACACAACAAAGGAAAAAGACAACCGATGATGGGTATACTTGGAGGAAGTATGGACAAAAGGTTATCTTCAGTGCAAAGCATCCAAGGTAATGAGATTAATTAATTTTACTCATTCTTTTTAATTTATTTTTTATCCTTAGTTTTTGGGTTCTTATTTATCTCTATTTTTGTACCCCTTAATTATTCTAAGAAAGAGGATTCTATTTTGTTCGTGACATGATGACTTGGTAATTTCTTCAAATTTTAATTTGCACTACATAACACATGCTTTTTATTAATCCTAAATTAATCTTAACACCAAGTAGTAATTAAGTTTATCTTGAGATTTCTACATATGTAACATGTTATTTTTTTTGCATTAATGTAACAGGAGCTACTACAGATGCACCTACAAGTATGACAAAGGTTGCCAAGCTACAAGACAAGTCCAGCGATCGGAGGACGACCCGACCCTGTACGAGATCACCTACATCGGCGAGCACACATGTAGAGATCTCCCTGACTCTTCGATCATCATCAACTTCGACGGGACCGCCGCGACGAATAACAGCAATCAACCCCAAAAGGCGGAGTACTTTGATGAAGAAGTCATAAGCAAACTCGTCATGACCGGATTTTCGTCCTCAGAGAACCTAGTGCTACAAGATTTAATGGTGTCTATGCCGAAGGTAGAGATCGCGAGCTGTGGATCGGAGAGCACCTCGGATTTGCAATCCCCGTGTGGCAGTTTCGATATGGAGTTCGATGAACAGCTATTCGATTTCGATGACATCTATTCTCAGTTTCGAGCATATCCGGATTTTGAGACTATGTAGAGTTGTCGACTATGTTAGGTCTCACTCGAGCTTCTGCTTGAAAAGGATAGGGGGGGAGTTTCAATTTACCGCTTTTTCGTGTGATGTATAAGTTCAGAAGCAAAATCAGTGGTTAGATATATAGGTGTGCTATTTGGGATCTTGCTAATTAGATGTTTGTTGTACTAAATCTATTTTACATCAATTTGATGAAAATACATATGGCTTTAGATTATACAACATGTACACTATAGCTAGCACCGCGACGAAATTGGGAACCTTGGGTTTAGGGGCGGCAATAGCCTGTGTCTGCCTGGTTTTAGGGGCCAGATTGGGCGGAATCATGTTCGAAATGGTGGGACCGTGAGAGGCCGGGTAGGGCTAAGTCATGTTCGAAGTGGCTTGAGGCTGGTCGGGCGGAGTCACAATCGAGACCTATGGACGAGCTTTTGGGATTAATAGTACTTAGCGCCAACGATCCAACAAACACCTATATGAATCTATTCAAAATTGATTCAACCAGTTTCAAACGATCAGCGAATAACCGACCCTAATCTGACTTAGCTTGGTCGCAAATATCCCGGTGATGCTACCCTGATAAAGTTGATGCGGATCAAACCTAGCTAAAGCCAATCTAAAAAATATTAAGGTTGATGGTTTCTAATCACAAACCAATTCGGCGTAACCGATCCGACTGGGTCGAGTCGATTTGAGTAGCTCGTTAGGTTTAGACCAAGATTAATTGCTGTCCTAATCGAGTCTATCACTTTCTTTCTCTATCAATGCTCCCCTATCTAATCCCTATTATATTCTCTCTCCAAGGGGTTATTATCGATGAGCCACTAATTTTTGGAGAACCTCTCGAAGCTCTTTTTCTATCACTAATATTATCTTTAATTTGTATCTTATTGAAGTATTATTGTCTATAATAGGAAATAACTATATTGTCATTGTTGTAAACTTTCGAAAATATAGCTAATAAAGCAACCGCACAATTGCTCAAATACGTACATTTGTATTTTATAAGGTGGTTGAAATCATTAATGCGTTGAGAGAAAATTAACATTTAAAAATATATATATATATTTTTATATTTAATGATACTTAAAAGCATTTCAATATAGCCTAGCTAGCGTCATATTTGAAAGCGTTGATTAAAACGTCGGAAAATAAAGAATTGCTACATATATACCGACATTTATGCCTAGTATCGGTAAAATATAATCTGTCCCTTTAAAGTGTCAGGATTTTTCTAGAGTTTTTGAAATTCTAACGCTTTAAAACATCCGAATAGTAAAATTTATTATTTAATAAATTGGTTTGATACAATAGAGAGTTCATATGAAGACGGTTTTTGAAGCGTCGGTATCTGCTATATTGTAGGAACGTTTGGAATAGAGATGTCAACAGTCAGATTCGGGGCGGATTTTCAAAAATCCGAACCCGAAGCCGACTCCAAACCCGAGACCCGAACCCGAACCCGAACCCGACGGATTTTAAAAATCCATATCCAAACCCTAACCCGAACCCCAACCCGAACCTGAAAATTTGAACCCGAAATATTTTTTTTTTTCAATATTTCAAAATATATTATATTAAATCTAAATTTTTAAAATACAAATTCAAATATAACATCAAATTTATATATATATATTATATATAATACAAAATAAATTCGGATTCGGGTCGGGTTCGGGGTCGGGTCGGGTATAGTCAAAATCCATATTCGAATTCATATCCGTCGGGTTTCTATTTTTGATATCCATATCCGAATCCATATTCATTTAGCATCGAATATATCAGTTTAATTCGGGTTCAGGTTCAGATAAAATTTCGGATATTCATACCCATTGACATCCCTAGTTTGGAAACGCTCTCCCTAAACGTCGTCTAGAATTCATTCTTATATTGAAATTTTCTTTTAGTGATTGTAGCATTTAGAAATAACAATAAGCTTACTGTTAAATTTTATTTTGAAATCAGGATTACAGGTTCATGGCTTCCAACAGACTCAAGAATCTGCTGTTAATTACCCCACACTTTCAGTGTTAACCCCTGCTTAAGCCATGTACACGGCAAATCATATTAATAAAATTTTATTTGTCTGTTTTGTCTCTTTTATTATCAGCATTTATATTTGGTCTTTTAATCGAGGGTTCCTTAACACCGAAAGTGTGAGTTAATTAACAGCAGATTATTGAGTCTGTTGGAAGTCATGAACCTATAATCCTGATTTCAAAATAAAATTCAAACAAATTTAATCTCTATCATGAATGATCACTCGCCTTAGAAACACATACGGCAGGGTCGGTTCGTTCGCGGCAGACAGAGGAGGCGGAAAATTTTGGCCTCCGGAACAAAAAAGAGATTAAATCAGTTCGGATCGGATTTAACCTCTCAACCTCTCTGCTGCGAACGAACCGGCCCCGCCGTAGATGTTTCTAAGGCAAGTGGTCATTCATGATAGGGATTAAATTTGTTAAATTTTATTTTGAAATCAGAATATTACAGGCCTCTTTAAGAGACCAAATATAAATGCTGATAATAAAAGAGACAAAACACTTACTTTTCATAAAAGAAGGTTACTGAACTAAAAAGCACATGTAAATATTAAAAAAGCCATCATGCATAGCATGTGCATTAATAGTGCTAATACATTCTAATAAATGGATTATGGAGCATCTTTACGTATAAATTAAGGTTTTGGAACGCGATGATCGAAGCGAACCAAATGGACATTATATATTGGGACTAACTTATTTAGGCCATTATTTTTTTAGAATCGATGTTACATCGATCTCACAAGGTTATGAATTCATTTTTCCATATTAAAATTACTAGTGGCTTGGGCCAACCTTAATTACCTTTTTGATCTATATATCTCTACACTTCTATGATACTTCGTCTTATCCCTTTTAAACAATTGGGTTGCTTAATTAATTAACAACAACACATGCATGTTTAGATCTTATTTTGTATCACTTGCTAATTTTTTAACTCTTGAAACATAAATTTTTTATTTCTTCGAGTGTAGGTGGATGATCGATGGAGTGCTTAATTACCATCCTTAATTACAATTAAAGGGTTCAATGGTACGTTTATTTGGCAACAAAAAATAATTATTTAGCAGCATTTCTATATAATTAAATATATAGAACTAGGCTATTATATACTATTAATAGCACCAAGTCATTTGTGCTATTAAGTTTTCGGCTCTTAGATGAAAGGATGTACAGTTAGAATAATAGTAATCTCCTACGATTAAGTCGGTGTATGATTGGTTGAATAGTATGATCTAACGGATAAAAATAGTCAAAAAAATAAATCTAACAGCAGAAAACTTGATAGCATTAAATGCTTGATACTATTAGAAGCACCCCAGTCGGACTCTACACATATGCAGTGCAAGCGAGTTAATTTAAGAGTTAGAATTAAAGTCTAAACGCAGCATATCCGATCATACAAAATTTTTAATGTTTTAAGGAAACACAAAATAAGAATAATATGAAACGAGCCCTACTTTAAACATTTGTGAAATTATTTATGCATAAAATTCAATAAGCAAATTTGGATTGCTTATACCATGGATGAATATAACGCGTGAGAAAATTGTCACATCAAGTAGCTTTCGGTTCTAACTAAAGCATCTAGATTATAAATGATAACTCTTTTGTTCCTCTATATATATATATATATATATATATATATATATATATATATATATATATTTTATATAGAATTAAAAGCCCACAGTGAGAACTATATGCTATCCCATTAGAATATATACATGCTTCCACTATCTACCAATAAATGTCCTAAGCTTTATCTAAGAGATCACACTCATAGATAAGATTCCATTTCGATCTCTAGAATAATGATGCTTACGCAGGCCTAAACCCGCATTGAGAGAGAAAAAGTATGAGGACGGAAAAAGAGAGATGCGCAAAGAACCAATTTTCAACAAAAAGCAAAATATTATTAATCAATTCTAAAAATTCTGATTACATTAATCAAACGCCACGCTATATTTATATAGAGGCGATACCCAAATCCTACGGGACGAAGAGAATAAATTCTAATATATCTATAAACCTGATTAGATTAGAAATAATCAAATAATCGAACTCAAAATAAAAAAAAAATACAAAACTTTTCGGAAATAACCTACAAATGAAAAAACGGAGACCGAAACAATTGAATTTGGGTCTTAAACTTGGCCGGAATGACTTCGTGATTTGACACATAGATCTCGAAAAGTATTTTATGTTTCTCGTATCGATTGTTAAAATTATTGAACTCAACGAAACTTTCGGCTCAGCTTAGTTGAGTGGCGTTTTTTTAAAAACTTTAACACTAAATTGGTCGCACCTGATGCAATTTCTTTCATATTATATAATCATATTATTGACCCCACAAAAACAATGATGTTTGTGTAATTTTCGTGCACTAATTTAAGCTAACTTTGTTTGAAACAGTCAAAATGCATGGGGTGAAAAAGAGAGTGAGAATGGAAGAAAAAAAGAGCCCGAATAGATAGAGGAGAGAGAAATTTAGGTTTGGTCCCCATTGAAGTAACACATCACTAACCTATATATCCTATATATTATGTGTTATTAGGAACCGATTCACCAATAAAAAATTAGAGTTTGCTAATGTCGGCTAGGATAGTAAAAGATTCCTAGCTTTAATAAAAAAAAAAAAAAAGTGTCTTATATATGCTCTTTACAATTTTTTTAAAAAAAATGTAATCAAAAGGTATATATGCTATATATATAACACCTTGTTCAAACTCAAGGGGAATGGAAATTAATAAGCTCTATTCTCAAAAAATCAGGCCAAATTAAGAAATTTATCAACTTTTTGTAGTGATTATTACTCTCTTTATTGAGCTAGTTTGTGAAATAGCTAGTATTTTCTTTTTTGAAAAAAAAATGTTATTTCACAAACTCATAGAGGAACATGCTTAATATTACGCCTCCTATTGTATTGTTGCTTATATATATTTTATTTTCACAAATGGAAATTCAATGTGCTTAGATGCCTCATGGGTAGGTACTTTTTTTTTTCTTTTTTTTGAGGAAAAAAGGATAGCATTGTTATCTGATTGGTTCATTTTTTTAAAAAAAAAAAAACTTAGCTAGAAATATAAAGTAACTAAGCTTCAAATTCAAGACCATAAAACACTAATCATCAAGCCTTTTACCATTTGAATAAGAGTGTGAATAGATATTTTTATTTTGATACATATTATTAACTAGTTTACAACGCATTCTGCTAGAGGTCAAGAGACTTCTTCGTTACATATGCATGTACGCAAAATGGTAAAAAAAAAAAAAAATTACTACTAATTTTTTTTGTCTCTTGCTTCCAAAATAGCTCTTTCATCTATGCACTTTGATAAATTATATGAAATAACTATTTCTCTCTAAAAGATTAAGCTATTAGAGAACGTGTTTTGATACCCCTTACGTCTAAACTTCAGGTCTTTTGATATGTCTGGAATGTTGTCTTAAATTAATTAAATAAAAAAAATTAAATAAGACCTAGATATCTGATAGAATTCAAGCTCTTTTCCTGATATAATGTTAATTCAATTATATAAAATAATTATTTATCTCTAAAAGCTAAGGACGTCGTTTTCAGAGAACAACAGTTATTTTACATTCTTTAGCACATTAATTGCAAATGCTCCGCCATCATTAATTCCTAACTACATGCTATATCACATATTATTTGTATTTAGTAGGAATTAAATGAAGAGAAAACAACAATACTCAATTATTAAAAATCATAGGACAAACTACAAAACCTTAACCAAATCACAATTAATTAATCCATTATAGAACTTGTCAACATGCATTATTATTCCTAGAAGGCACTAGAGGGTGTGCATGATATTCTGCATCTCCATCACCGAAAGCAGAAGAGAATATTCCTCAACATATTCTTCATTTTCTTTAATTACTAATTTTTTTTATGAATTCAAGGCTCCCTCCAACATTATTATCCTCATTTAGAATCATTAATTATAGTTATTATATAATTGTGCTTCTGTACTTTTAAAAGTATTAAGACATTGGGGCTTGTTAGTTTTTGGTCCTTAAATTAATGAATGTGATGTTAGGATAATAGTGATTTTCTAGAGTTAAGTGAACAGGTGGTTAAATAATATAATCTAATGAACGAAAATAATCAAAAAAATAGATCTAACGGCAAAAACCTTAAATGAGGGTACTTCGGTACTATAGTCTTATTTTTTTATTTTAGGGTATTCAAATTAACTATCCACACCGTCAAATATAATTTAGAGTATATAAAGTTCTTAGTAATAAAATTTTAATTTTTTTCAACATTATTTACTTAGTAAATAAATCAATTTTTTTTCAACATCGTTTACATAGTAAATAGATCATGTCAAAATGAACAGTAATAATTGAATAATTTTTAAAATTTGAGGATAGGGTTTTTAAATTCAAGATCAAGGCTGTTGTTCTTGATCTTGATCTAGATGGTTTAAAGTATTTTCTATTAAAATTTGAATAAACTTATATTCTTCTATATCGTTAAACTACAAAGTCACCATAATAATCATTAAAAATTGACGAGTTTGAAATGATTTTATCATAAAGTAAATTATATCAAAAAAATATAAAATTTTATTTTTAAAAATTTTAAATATTCTAAATCAATTTTAACAGTATGAATCTATAATTTAAACACTCTAAAATCGAAAACGAAATTATAGCTAAGTACGTGAAGCTGATACTATGGATAATATAGAATCCTAACTCCAGCTTGTATTAATATATATATATATATATATATATATATATATATATTATAAAATTGAGTCCTATGCTTTTAAAAGTACCAAGTTATTTGGTGCTTTAGATTTTTAGCCATTGGATTAAAAAATATGCGATTAAGGATGATGTGGATCCCTAGGGTTTAGTGGGTAGTTGGTTTGAATAGTATTATCTAATGGATTGAAAATGATTCGAGGAGTGATTAACGGTAAAAACTTACAAGCACTTGTGCCTTGATGCTTTTACAAGCACCATAGCCGGACTATATATATATATAGAGAGAGAGAGAGAGAGGACGAGAGAAGAGAGAGAGAGGGTGCTAGGTCCGTATGCTTCTGGAAGCATGAAGCCTCGTGCTTCAAATTGTTTTCGATGTTCGACTTTCGATCGCCGATCGGCTCCGTTAGATTTGATCTAGAGTATTTGAAGTACTAGAAAATAAATTTGTGATTTTTCGATTATATTGCCTAGTGATCGAAGTGGGCTCAAAATCAATAATTTTAATGACCGTGGTGAGACCGTTTGCAAGTTTAACGGTGTAGAAATATCCAAATCATATAAAATTTTGATAGAAAATTTTTTATACGATACAAAACAAGATCAATAACTTTGATCTAAAATTTTAATGTCATATCATTATATTTTGTAAGATTTTTATTTTCAGCCGTTGATTTTGAGTCACTTCGATCACTAGGCAAATGATATCGAAAAATCACAAAATTTATTTTCTAAATACTTCAAATACTCTAAATCAAGTCTAACGGAGCCGATCATCGATTCAAAAGTCCGAACATCAAAAATAATTTGAAAATAAAAAATACTCCGTGCTTTCAGAATTATACCAGACGCACTCAATTTATATGTACCTCTCCAGATAAGGATAGTTAACGAACATATAGTGTGTTCGAACTTTAACTTTATTGAGACCCAATCTCGAGTGGATCTTCTTTTTTTTTCTACTTTTTTGAAAGAGAGAGAGAGATAGAGAGAGAACCCAATCTCGAGTTGGGATCTCATTCACACACTGTGATGAGATCATTTCGTGGACTCAAATCAATTAAATTAATTTAATTTAACTTGCCAATATCGTGACGCGGCGTACGTGACATTTTCATGCCCACGTAACGCTTTTGACGCACCAATAGCTCGTGCGTACGTCACTCCCCAGGAGAATATATATATATATATATATATATTATATATATATTATATATATATAGAGTTGAGCTAGAATACCTCCAAGGCACCAGAAAGTGTGCTTTGAGTTTTTAGCCATTGGATGGAGAGATGTGAGTTGAGATGATTGTGGTAGGTGGTAGGTAGGTGAATAGTATTTGATCTAGAACTATTACTAATCAAGGAGTAAAATCCAAGGGCTAGAAATCTAGAGCCACCAGAAAGTAATACTTCTAAAAGTATTTAGCTCTCATATATATTATATATAAAGTAGGGATAGAATACTTTTACAAGTATCACCTTGGGTGATACTTGTGTGTTTTAGCATTGGATCTACTTTATTACTATAGTCCTTGGATCAAACACTATTCACCTCACCACCTACACCACCTACCACCATCATCTCAACCTCACATCTCTCATCCAAAGGCTAAAAACACAAAATATTACTGGGTGATACTTTTAAAGTATTCTAGCTCTACTCTATATATTATATATTATTATATATATATATATATATATATATATAGAGTTGATGCTACTATGCTATCAGAAGCCACGAAACTTCCGTGCTTCCAGCTCGTTTTCGATCTTGCGATTTCGAATCGTCGATCGGCTCCGTTAAACTTGATCTAGAGTATTTGAAGTACCTAGAAAATAAATTTTATTATTTTACGATATCATTATGCCTGGTAAACGGAGGGGCTCAAATCAACGGCTGAAAATAAAAATCTTACAAATTAATAATATGACAATTAAAAATTTTAAATCAAAATATTGATCTTGTTTTATATATATAAAGAATTTTCTATCAAAATTTACGTGATTTGAATATTTACACCTTTAAACTTGCAAATGGTCAGTATGGCATTGAAATTTGTTGATTATTTGAGCCTATTCGATCACCTAGGCAAATGATATCAAAAATAATAAAATTTATTTTCTAAGTACTCCAAATAATCTAGATCAAATTTAACGGAGCCGATCGACCGATTCAAAAGTCGCAACATCGAAAACAAGCTGAAGCATGAAAGGCTCCGTTTTCTGATAGCATAGAACCTCACTCATATATATATATATATATATACTATACATATATATATATATATAATATTTATTATATATGCCATAGCTATACTATTATGAGTATTGGAGCTTGTACTCTAAGTGTTTTCAATGATGGAGCTTCTGAATCGACGATCCACTCCGTTAAATATGATCTAGGTATTTGAAACTTCTAGGAAATAATTTCGTAAATTTTTTAATCATAATAAAGTCCATCAAGTGTGATAAAATGAAGGGTCAAAATCGAACGACGTCCTAAAAAAGGATTATCGGATCCGTTCAATTCAAGATCGGAGTTATTGGATCTTTATTATGTAGTGAATAGAATTTTCTATCAAAATTCAACAATTCTGATTCCTTTTACATCGTTAAACTAGCAAGTATCTCATAGCCGGCCTGTTAAAAAATTGTTCAAATTTCTGACCCTTGATCGTAAGTAAATGAATGTCGAAAATTATAATTTTGATTTCTATAAATTTTAAATGTTGTAAATAACATTTTATCGGCGTGGATCGTCCTCGGAACTGTCTCATTCCGAAACAACTTATGAGTACGAGGGTGATCGTACTCATAATAGTATTAGTAGCCGAACCTAATATATATATATATATATATATATATATATATATTATAATATATATATATCTTTTTTATTCTTTTTTTTTTTGCCTTTTTTGGACGTCCTAATCAACAACACAGTGAATTAAAGCATCTACATAACTCGTGATAGGGTCCTTAAAAAAAAAAAAAAAAAAAAAAAATACACTTAGCTGTAGGTTAATTTAAGTTCATTTTATAAAAAAATTTATAAGTTTCTGCCCATGCCTGCAAGACACTGGTGTTCATCGATCCAATCCAAAGTTTAAGTTCGTAAGTTCGTCTCCAGTAAATGATATCAATTGTTACCTTTTTTTTCTCTGGTAATTATTTACTGATACAGTAATTTGTATTCTGAATTCGTTGTAGATTAATTGGTAAGACCAGAAATTCGGAGATTCAATTACGAAGACTTGTGTGAGATAGCTTTCACAAGATGGAAAATGGCGGACTATCAAGGACCGAGCTAGAATAAATAAATGCTATTAATAACAGTTATTGGAAAATGAGACATGAGAGATAGTGATCCTTTGAAATAGCTATCATAAAATAATAAAAAATTAAATAAGGCCTATAGGGATCGTCATCCAATATCGTCAATGACGTCATCTTTTGTAGTGTAGCGCGTGCCACTCTAAATGTTCCACGCTGCGATGATTCACACAACCTTATCCCCCAGTGTCACTTTTTACATCACTTCCCCATCTGTCCCTTCGTTTTGACTACCTAGCTCCCTAAGTTCCAAGTGTTTCCAACCCCACAACGCACGAGAGTTAAGGAGGGGAAAAAGAGATCTAGTGAAGTTAGGGAGAGAGAGGAAATAGGAATGGGAACTAATGAGACACAAGGGCACTAGAAAATACCATAATTCGACGGCGGGTCGCGAGCTGATCAGAGGGTGGCGGTCGGCGGTCAAGCTCGAGGAGTTGCTACGAGAATTTTTGCCCCGCGAGAACCTGGGACGGATTCTGCCATCCTGGCACTGTCGCAGATATTTTGGGCGTCGTTTTCGAAACGGTTATGCTTTGGATTCTGGAGGCAGGGCAAGTGTCGCATTTCAATCGCTCAGCACGATCGACTCGGATGAATTGGGGTAGGAGAAGGTATATATGTCTATGTACTCTCAAGAAGTATAGAGTGATCAAAATTCTTGTGTGAGAACTTTTGCGATTCTATCAACATGCTAATTTAATCGCCTTTAATGATCGAATCATATCGAACTTAAAATTATATTACGATGATCGCCTTACTTGTACGAGTTCGCATAACTATTACGCCGTCAGGTAAATACTTTCTCCTCTTTCTAGGTATCAATCTTACGAGTGTACGAGGTGCTAACAAAGACAATGGATGATGGATTCACATGGCGAAAACATCGGGCAAAAGGAAATCCTTATATTTGAAGCACAAAGTAAACAATTTCTACATCATCCTAGCACAATCAAACTTTGTTTCATGTAACTCTACCAATACAATTATTATTCAACAGTTTCTTTGCAGCTTTTGAAACTTGTATCTTCTTTTATTTTAGTTTAACTATATTTAGAATTGGATATATGAAATTTTTCGGAGCTACTTCAGGTGCACCACAAGTTTGAGTAAAGATTGCCCAGCCACAGACAAGTTCGATCTTTGCGAACAAGACCCCTTCCATGCTATGAGATCAATCTAGCATTGGAGAACACATCATGGTGATTCTCCAATCTCACAACCTTTCTCGGCTCGTAGCGGCTCACTGATCTCAGTAGTCGCAGTTCTTCGTGTCTTACTTCCTTCCATCTTTGATTAATTTCCTCGTTTTTTGTGTGAGTAGAGAATTCTCTCGGATTGTCTCTCTCGGCTGATTGTGACGAGTGTTGTGCGTAGATCTTATCGTCACTGACTGTGTGTTCTCCAATGTAAGTGATCTCAAGCTTTGGGGCGGTCTTTTGTGATCGCAGAATCTCATGAGACTGTCTTGTGTGACTGGAGCATTGCTTTATAATCCCCTACTTTTTCTTAGTCGTTCGCACACATGAAGTAGATCCTCGTGACTAATAATTATTTATTTCATCCAATTAACTAGTAGATAGTTAAACTAGATATATATACGACCACCAGAAATACTTCGCATAGATCTCTAAATAGACTGCCATAAGATACTGTATATAATGATATTCTTATAATCACTTCGTGTGTGTTAGCGTCTAATATTCTCATTGTGGCAAAACAAAAGATCTTGATTGCTGTCTATGTGGTATGATCTGCTTAATGTGAATTGTCTATCACTTATATTGCTCTATCAAATAATGGATATCTCCCTTGCCCGTTATTTTATCAGCATTCAGCTTTGATTCCATCATTCCTTGTCGTTATATCTGATTAGCCTCCAACCTCTCATCGTAAGGATGAACTAGGAAAGAGGAGAAAGTTATTTACCTGACGCGGTAATAGTTTAATGGTGCGCCTCGCCTTAACAAATGAATGTACTAAGCAATGCACTAGCAATGTAGTACGTCGATGCACGGAATAAGCTAATGATAATGTATATTTAGAGTCGATGATGAATTTTTCGATCAATATACCCATAGCTGTTATTTACAACTTTTAGCGCGTTGTGAGATGCTCTCACGATAGGCTATCAGCAAATAAATGTCGGCACAACCCGTGAGAATTTGTTATCATCTCTTTTTTAGACATTATACCTACGCAATATCTTTGCTGTTTTTGCGGACCTTGGCTCAAGAATCCAAAGCATTAACGTTATTCGAAAACTCGAGCCCAAAATATCTGCGACAGCTGCCAGGATGGCGAGATTGGTCCCCAGTTCTCCGGGGCAAATTTTGTGAAAAGTTCATCGTGCGAACAATATAGTCCGCGAGCTCGACACACTTTCTGATTCGTTCTGTCCTGATACTCGGAGCGTTGCATAATTCTGGTATTTTATGTGTACCTTTTGGGGTCTCATAGTGTATTCCATTTGCGTGGATTTTCTCACTCTTGCCTGATAACCTCTCTTCTAAGATCTTGTATGTCTTTTCCTCTCTAACTGCTCGGTTGTTCGTGGGTAAATCTGTGTGTGATTTTAGCTTTGTATAGTTTAATTATCGAGTTTTTTGGAGCTAGATGTAGTCTCACCATACGATGTGCTTTTTTATTTAGATGGTGAGAGATAGCTTGTTCTGTGAAACTCGTCACGCTCAGAAGAGTGTATTGGGTTGTGTGGAATGCATTGATGAGGCAAGTAGAAACATTATGAAATGGGGCAGCACGCTAAGGACCATCTCATATGGAGATTGTATCTGTCTTATACTTGTACTCTCGCATGTATGTGAATTTTAGAATTCATACCTATGCACTTCTTTTAATTTTATACTTATTATTATAGTTTTACTTGAAGGCAAATATTCAATAATTAAAAGAGACTCTATTATAATGAGCTGAGTCATATGTGTGGTCAATTTTGCAATAACTGTATTCGAGTTAGCATCTTACTGTGTGTCTTTCTAGCTCTCTGGTTCTCTCGTAACTAGTCACCATCTTTCCATCATGCGAGGGTGATAAGACATTTGTTGATCATCCTATAGTCTCGTATTCGACATGCTACGAATCTCTGTTCATGGTGAATCTATTAAGTCTATAAATAAGTATTCTTACAGGCACTCTAAGTTCTGAGTCTAAGATTATAGATACTTGATGTCTTGGAGAGAATGACATGTATTATTCTGTTAGTATTATGTAAATAATTAACAAATTGTGGATAAGAAGATAGTGATGTGATGTTCCTAGATTTAACATGTTGAGTGTACGCGTAGACTCTTACAGAAAGCTCTTATTGATGCTTTTGAAGTGTGGAGATTGGGACTGCAATCACCTAGGTGTCCATTAATAGTGCTGGTTCTATTATAGGGTCTCTTAAAACTTTTATAATAAGGGCATTATTTTATATAATTCTTTGGGTATGTAAAACATAGAACTTATAAGGCGCTTACAACCTAACCATGATGTGCTATTGTTATCTAATATATTTTATTTATTTATATCGTTTTTCTAATAGCACCTATCATGTCGAATGTATTAATCGTAGACCAGTGACATCTCTCTAATTTCTGTTTTGCTCTCGGATTTTAGGCACCGTTGACCAAAAAAGAAAGGGTGGCGCTCAAATAATAAAATTATATGAAAAAAAGATTATTATACTGATTTCATACTGATAAATGGTAGAGTTCATTTTATATCATGCTATTTCTCCTAAATCCTTATTAAACCTGTATAATAGCGTATTAAGACCTCTCCATCGAATATAATAATCTGAACTATAGTTAACTCTGCAGTGATCCACAGTTTACGGTAATTACTTATTATACTTACACGTTAAGTGTGAGAGTACGTAAGTCTAGCGACCTAAGTTACTATTACGATATAAGGTTGCTTTTTTCCGAAGTTAGATTAACTAGTAGACTTCTTGGACAACATTGTAAATATGTTAAACTTTTAAACAAATTCTCTAGTAGCTAAGATTTTGAGAATGACAGTTGTTTCATACTTGAGGAGAGATGGAATAGCAGCGTAGTTTCCATCACTGATTAAATTTTATTTTACTCACTTTACCATTTTTATTGATAAATCTGCAAAGTTTATTACCGCTACAAAAATTTTTAGTGGATCTTATATCGTACTACATACATTTTTTTCCCATAATAATTATCGATCGCACGATATAGAAGCATGGTGTCAGGTCTATATTCTTGACAATACATTTTTCATATTCTAGGACTCGGACAACTGGTATTGATGATATTGTTGCTTTGTTATAACGGTGTAAAGGTGCGATATCAAGAGATTATGCTTGGAGAGTTCTTGGTAGATTAGATATAATTCTATATCATACGTACCATAATTGAAGAATAGTAATTGTCAGTATTACATGCAGCATCATGGAACAATTTAGATTAGAAATATTTTACCGATATCCTTACCTTTTTGTCGTATTAGTATCGGTGTTCTTTTTCCTTATTTTATGTCTCCACTGTATTAATAATCTTTTACATCATTTCATGTGTCAATTTTTAAAAAATTTACGAAACTTATTGTAATTACTTGATAGTGTGCAATGGCTATACATAGTAATCAATAAATTATCAAACCGATATAATGTGGTATACGGCTACGATTCGAAGACCTATTCGCATCAATGTAAGAAGATACAAACCTACTTACTAATTGTGTGGTACACGCGAAGAATTCTTGCACACTTTAGCTCACTTATACAAAAGTATGTATAATTTTCACAGTCATAGATAATCGTAAAAAAAAATGTGTGTACATTTGTCTAATGTAGTACTTAACGTTAATAATATATATTTAGTATATGATAGATTATGCTATATTAAAGGTGATATTATAACATTGTTATATAAGTGTCATGCTCACATTGAATGTGAGTCTTTCTTCTGCCTCTATTCTAATTTTAAGTTGGACAGAATAGACATCGGTAGGAAGCCTTATTAAATGCTATCAATGTCATGCTTTTGTATTCTAGGAATTAGGTCTCGCGAACTTTAATAAGAGTTTGCATAAGCCAATAAAACTATTCATAGTCGATAATTTGAGGCAATATATTATCTGTCTTATAATTGAGGGCCGATTTGCAATTTCGCCTTCGAAAAGTATGTTCCGTCTATCTCTGCACTAGCCTCCAAAATTTGGTTACTGGTCTAAGTATTAGTATCTAAGATCTTATAGCTCTATAGTCCGGCTACTTTGCTATTCGCAGTACTTAGAAAAACAATTGCTTAAGTCTCGAGTGATTGCTCTTGTAGTATGCTCCATAGTTGTGGCCTATGTTGAGTGCGATACGTAGTGCTCCTTCAATCGAATAATCTCGGCTCGAGATTTCAATAATGGGCCCCATACTGAGCCATATTCGCAGTTTTAAACAGTGTTATACGTGATATAGTTCAAAGAAGTCACGTTAGTATAATGATTATTAGATATGATTTTCTCTCATATATTATATATTATACAGTCTCGACATCTATATTTTTGATTAAATGTTGTATACAAATTTATACTTATCTCAATTTTGATTAGAAAGCTATTTTTTTAATTTTCGGCGCGTATGAATTGTTGAGCGCGCTCGCGTTCTTTGTGGATTTAACGGTGTAAAATAATCCAAATCGATTAGAACATTTATATAGTGATATCAGTTTACTAATTTACATTATAATTGTATTCAGATCAGAGGTACTTTCATACATTACTCTCTATTGAATCATTAAAATTTAATCGGTGTTTCGTAATTGTACGTTCATTGTGCGAAATATATTGTATTTTGTCAGCCGATTCATACTCTTGTAAAAGCGAGTACTTGGGTGTGTGACTAGCGTAAATGGAGTTTCGATCGGATATAAATTTCTGATGACTTTAGCTAGTTTGTCATCCACTTTTACATTAACTTATTCAATAGGTATGTCTATATATAGATCTCAATAAGTGATTCTTAATCGTAAGTATATATATATATATAGAGTAGGCGTAGAATACTTGTAACGGTATCAATCGCCCAAGTATCTGATTTGGAAGCCGTGATCATCGAAAACTGATTAGTAGCATTGTGGCATTCGCTCTTCGTCTACGCTTATGTGTAATTGAGAGAGATTTAGCTGTGCGTAGGCTTTATGACGAATCGTAGAGCTTTTGGCGTTGCAAACAAGTGAATGCAGATTTGGTGGATAGGGTAGGCGATGATAAGATAATAGTTCGTTAGACTGCCCCTAAGTCCAATAGTATATTCAAAACGTAGACTTCACTGTGTGCTTTTTTATTTAACTTACACACTAAGTACTTTTTATCTCTTTTTTTTTTATTTTTGTATCTTGATTAAAGTTATATTCTAGTAGTGAATCCTGTACCGCCATTGTAATATCCTAATATATTAATAATAATTGTAAGTGGAGGGCTTAATACCTTTGATACTTAAGAAAAAGTATTTATCGACACTGTTATTTAGTTACAAAATTATCCATCAAGCAATCATTAATAAATTTTTTTTTTTTTGTTTTGGACAGACAAGCCATTAGTGCTTCTAGATTTCTTTTATTGCGCCCTGACGAGGAATTAATAGATCCTGAGTTTAATAAAGATAAGATATCTTTAGTATCGATCTATAGCTGATATGCAGCATATCAAGAGCCCTATACTTTCCAGATTTTAGGATTCTGGTCCTCGTTTGGTCTAATTATCTACTCATCTCCTTCGCCGCGATATTCTTGTAATTACCTCCATTGTGTACGATTGTCTCCATTTCATGTGTATAAAAAACTCTCCTCATAATGACCTGCCACATTAATTATGGAATGTCTATTGGAGTAGCAAGTATTCATATTACGAAATTATGTACTTCTTGTGTATGTTAATAGCATTACTATACTAATTAAATATCTTTACTTTTATAAAAAGTGTAGTTCCGTCGTATATGTATTATTATAGAAAATTCTATATTTATATCATTCGCCTTCTGAATAATATTATCTCATATATTCTTCTGGAGCTGACGTCAATACGTCCACGAGCGTATTAGGTGCATTGAATCTCAAATATGCGTTACGTTTGGCTCATTGAATAATGATCAGTTACAACGCTGCGTTCATAACGATATGGCCTATATAGGTGTAAATCTTTATATATTATTATATTGAATCTTGCCTCACATACTCAAATCGATATTGATTTACGTGATCAACATGAAGCTTGTGTGTGATGGTGAGATTGCGAGGAAATTGCGTTTACGTCTCGACGCTCTCTGACTATGCTTCTTCTCTCTACTCTCACTCGTTCTTTCATAGGAGTTGAATATAAATACAGGTATAACTGAATTTCTCACTGCTCTGAGTTTAGTAGTGTTCTGCGCTTATATTAGTTCAGGTTACTCGAGTCTAATCTTATGTGTCGTTAGAGCGGTTATCCTTCATTCCATTGTCCGGGAAAATGCAGAACAACCTCGCTCTAATACATTCGAAGTTTAATTCTAAAGATAAAAAGTAGATTCAAGTCTGGTATATGATATTATAACTTTTGAGTGTTAAACCAAATATAGCTCGCGGGTGATACATTAGATTTATTTATAATTTTACAAAATATATTTTAGAAAAATAGCGGGTATGAAACTATGATTATGAGGTTGGAGTTTACTCGGTGCCTAGAAACTGCTGCCGGCGCCATCCGTTTCAGCATGTAGACCTCCCTCTGAATTTAATAAGTTGTGATATTATGAGCTGTAAACATCTCTAGTAAGAAAATAAAGATCATTATAGTAGAAAAGAAGAGAGGTGTGAGGGGAGGTTTATATCTAATTTTCTCTCACAACGAACTATTGTACTATTTGTGCCCTGCTCTTAATTGCCTCTTGATTGCATAGGCAGTAAATGACTCCAACATGGATAGAAGATCCACCCGCGACAGAAAATCTCGGCTCCGGATTCAAGTGATATAGAGATGTCATATGACTCAAGTATTATTATTAGTAGAATGATAAGCATCTCATGAATTTTCAAGTATCGGTCAATAGAATTATCTGATAGGTTATTTCGAATTTTTATGTCAGATTATATGATTAATCGTATTAAAACCGGATTTCGTTCCATATGCTCAAATGTGGCCTTATAATCTATGTGATTTGTGTGGATATCAGTTTGACCAAGTTTGAATCCTAGTTGATACCTCTTGCATCTAACTAGTTTTAGTTTCTAATATGAACGGTAAACGAAGCACTCGACCTAGGTGCTATCTATCATCTCTCCAAAAAAAAAGAGAATAATATAAAAATAATGATTGGAGTTTTTATTGGTGAGCTAGTCCGTATCGTGAGTTGCTCACATATACGGGCACTATTGGATTAGTACGTATGACATTAATCATCATAGTGGTGTATTTTATATTTCATCTTCAACTGAGAGGACCGTTATCATATACTAATAATTATTTCCAAGGTCGTACGTGAATATCGACAGAGTATGTAACTCGGAGTTATTGTATTTACTGTTTAATTCGTCCGTTTTTATTTACAGGAGAAAGTGTAGCATGCCTGCGCCGTCTTCGTGGGAATGTAGCCGTAATACATCTAGTATGTAATTCTAATTGTAAGTTGACGAGAAGAAGGCTTCATTGCTTCCAGAGGAATGACAGGATGCCCTTTGTCTCTCGTCTTCGTTTACTTCATTTATTAGAATCATTAATCACTCTCTCTCGACATCATGTCTCATCTAATTAAGAGATTCGTAATATAATCATTGGTGTCTCGTAGATAACCAACATATACCTTGTACTCTAGCTTCCTGGCATATGACGTGTTAGTGGAAAAAGCATCAAGCACAAGTGGATCTCTTCTTTCCTCTTGCCTTACGCTTTATTTTTACCGTTTTATCTGTTTCAGCATGAGCGCATCCGTGGTCTAGATCATTTTTCAACCATTATGGTCAGTGGCATAATACGTGTACTTTCAAAGCTGATGTATAGGGCTATCCCAGAGACTCAACATAAGTCGACAAGATTCCTATAATCGAATTTACTCTTTAATTCGAAGTATATTATGATTTCCTAATATTGGTGCTAAATAAATACATACATAAACGAAAGCACCAGCTACTTGGTTACTTTTTAAAGCATAGGACGCAGCTCATGACTTCACCTTATACTCTCATAAAACAAATATATAATAATTAATAAACCGTACATTCACGTATAGCTGATACTATAGGCAGCTATGACCACTCTTTCTCTCATATAAAAAATACTATAAATTAATAATAATATATATATAAGCTAGAGTTAGGAACCTTCACATTCGGCCTCTCTTCTAATATTCAGTCCGTACTCGAGGGCTCTCTGGGAAAGTTTAGATTTGATGAATCTCTCAGGTTGATAGGCTATAATAGTGAGGATCTTTTTAACTCACGCTTGTGAGTCTCAGTCGAGTATTACATACTAATTGGTTTGGCTCTGATTTAGATACAACTAATTGTATCTTAGAAATACTTTAATAATCTTATTAAACAACTAATACAAACATACTTTTTTATTATCTTTTTTTTTATATTGTGAACTGATTAATAAGATAGAATTCAGTTTCAAAACTCCTGTCAATTTTAATTGATTATCTATAGCGTGACTTTGCTGTAGCGTTTTTTAATACTTACATTTAGAGAATAAACTATTGAGTAAAAGGTATAAAGATGTGTGAGTGTCAAATAATTTATGGGAATTATACTGGGTCTAAACCATTCTCGATCAAGATCAAGGATACCCAACAGCCTTCACTCCAAGTCTTTTTGGCACTTTAAACTTCCTTCTCCTAAATTTTAAAAATTACTGTCGATTTCATGTGCTGTTCATTCTTGAATTGTAATCTCTATTTTACTCTAGTTGTAACTGGAATCCTATCAATTTTGCGGTATCTGATAATTGAGAAATTGGATATTTAGTCTTTATCTAAGTAAAATCATGTTGAACTAATAATCAGATAATATGTTCCATTCGAACGCCGAGATTTTCTGTCGCCTTATCTTATCTATACAAGAACATTGATGATACTTCTTTAATAGTGCCTCAATACTAATATGACGAGAGGCAATTAAGCATGGCAATTGACATGTCGGTGTTGGTTAGTGATATGATGCTTACTCTCTTTACTTTTTTAATATTTTGTCTCTTTCTAATGAGTTGTTAAGCATTCAATTTAAGCGCGAAGGTTTCATGTTGAGATTGCGCGCACGTGTTATAGTTAATCTTGCCAAGATACCTACCAACCTAACAAATAAATGAACTTATTTCATTACCGTACCTGATTTATTTATTTTTATTATACTCAAAAGGAAACTCAAAATATGTAATACCATTTATAATTTATACGTAGTTTTTTTGTCCTGAGTCTTTAGACTTATTATATATTCTATTATTTTGTTAATTTTGTGTATGCGGTTTCATTTAGATTTGTTATTACTGTTACATTTCACCGATTCATGCAACCGTCTATAACTCTAGAAAGTCAACATAATATATTCCTCGATAAACAGTCACATTCCGTATCTAATATCACAGGAAACCAAAAATAATATGACCAGCGCCCAAATATGTTCTCTTACAATACTGTATAAAAAGCTACAGGAAGGACAAAATACATATCAGTGTGTAATATACTTTTAAATTAATGAATCTGAAATCGAGGTTTTAATATAATCGTCTGCAGTGAAGGGCAGGTCTCTTCGAACTCTCAATAATCACAACTCTAAGCTGTAATAATGGAATCTAATGAAGATTATTTGAGGAAAGTATTTCTTCTGGGTTTTCCAAGTGAGTGAGAGATTGCAGAAATTTTGCGCTAAAGGTCATCATACTAAGATGAGTTCGTATCTAGTATATAAATATAACATATGTCTCTAATTTGTTTGAGAGTTTTATAATATTTGGATTAGATTAATTGTGACTTTAGTATACGTATTGTGTATGTATATTGTCTCTGTATTGATATTAATATTATATAAACTTGACTAGGTTCCTTTTTAGAAGGTATCTATTATAGTGTATTAAATAGCTCAAATTGTTAATGTTTCTTCATCTTTGTTATTCCCTTATCTCACTCACATATCATCATGTAGATAAAAATAGGCAGAATGACTAGTTAAATTAACTGATCGGCGGCTTAACGCAATCTATGCAAATTAATGTTTAACTCAAAGAAATGTAATAAACTAACTGTTGTCTGCTCTGAGAAATCGGAAGAAGCCAGAAATTAGACCAAACGGACCAAGATATCTAAAACTCTCTAGTGGTATTTAGGATAAATTCTATATGGTCTTTCTATTATGAATTGGCACCATCTCTTAACATTTATTACATATTACAGTTCTTTTCCATGATCTACATAGAGAAACCTGAGCTTTGAATTCGTCTATTGTGGTCTAGGTCATCAAAATCAAAGAATCATATAATATAAAATTTTATTTTATTTTTAATTATATTTTAGAATGAGACAATTTCCGACATATCTTAATGAAGGACTCTATTATTGTTATACGACGTATTAGGAGAATTGATTAGTTCGGTAATCAGAAATCTCTCTCCAAGGTTATTACCTAACTCGCACATTGTATATCTTATATATTAGAGATAATAGTATATCAACTTATATTTATCATTAAGTTGCATGATAGATGAAGAGCTTTGAATTTTGACTAGACTATAAGAGAACAAAAAATTAAAGTAGTATTATATATATATATATATATATTTTTACAATTTAAAAAAAAAAGAACAAAGAAAAAAAAAATAGGGAGCGTAATTGAAGTCAGCTTGAATTTGCTACCTCTGCATCATAATTGTTTATGTATACGAGAGAGTCTCAATTGAGCTCGTTAGCATAATGCGTTGTATAAACTAAGCTTGAATTAGAGTATTCGTTATTCAAAATAAAAATATATATTCATTCATTCACACTTTATTCAAATGGTAAAAGGCTGAATGATTAGTGTTTTATCGTCTTGAATTTGAAGCTTAGTTTATTGGTTAGACGTAATAATTTTACGCTCGAAGTTTTTTTTTTTTTAAAATAAGCATATGAACCTCAATAAGATTAGATCATATTTATCCTGTATTTTCCATCACGGATATACGCCAAAATACAAGAAGTCCTACCCTAAGTGAATCTATCGCGGCATTGAATTTCCACTCTCGTCTAGAAATTTAATCAATATATATAGCAACTCCAACTATCATTAAATAGGGAGGCTTAATATAAGCATGTTCCTTCTATTGGTGTTAATAAGAATTCTCTTTTTCTCAATATAAGAGAAATATTGTTCCTCTTTCGACAATATCCATAGCCTTCACATCATAAATGCAAAGCAAGATGAAATGTCACTACATAAAAAGTTGATAAATTACTTTAATTTGGCCTGAATTTTGTGACGAACTAGAGAACTTATATAAATTTCCAATTTCTCTCCTTGAGTTTGATCGAAAATAATTTTAGATTTAGTGAAATAAGAATATATACCTTTATGATTACATATATTTAAAAATTGTAAGAGACATCATTTATTAAGACACCTTATATTTTCTTTTTATTATCCATAAGCTAATAAGTGTCTATTACTATCCTAGCGACATGTAGCAAAACTTTCTCATTTTTATTAATTAGCAATTTTTCATGTATATTGCATGTGAGTTTTCCCTAAATCAGATAATATATAAACTGACACTATAATGACGAGTTACAAGGCATGATACTCGCTCGGTCATCTTCTAATGAATGGGATACATATCTAATATTGCTCTTCCTTCTCTTATCGTAATTCTCTGGCTTTTATTATTTGAATTCTCACTCTCTTTTTCACCCATGCTTTTGACTGTTTCAAAACAAAGATAGCTTAATTAGTGCGACGAAAATACACAAACATCATTCGCTCTTTTGTTGGGGAGTACAATATAATGAATTCATCTATATAATAAATATTAAATTATGCTTCTTTCAGAGTTAGTCGTCAACAATCATTTAGTGTAGAAGTTTTAAAATAACGCCGGCTCAACTCCGTGAGCCGAATAGCAGTTTCAGTTTGGAATAGAGCGTTCAAAGTATTTTTAACAATTCGATTACTGAGATACATCATAAAACACTTTTCGACTTCTATGTGTCAAAATCCACGAAGTCATTCGGCCAAGTTAAGACCCAAATTCAATTGTTTCTGGTCTCCGTTTTTTCATTGTATGGAGTCAACTGTTAAGCCCGGACACTACGGCTGTTTGTATTTTTTTTTGATCATTTGAGTTCGCTTATTGATCTGGCAATAATGTGTATCTCCTACTCATTATTATGCATGAGATTCTATCTATTTTCTTAATTTATTCTCTTGTCCGCCTAGAGATTTTGTTGGAGGGCTTTATGTGACCTCTATATTAAGTAATATTCATTACTTTTAGACGATAGACTAGTTTGATTCGCTGTCTCAGAAATATTTATTATGAAAAGTTGAACATTTGAATAATAATTTTAGTTGTTTTGTCTAAGAATTATTTCGGTTCATCTTTGGCCGCATCTCTCATTTATTCTCTTATCCTCATATCTTTCGTCGTTTCATTCATTAATTTCGCCGTGGTTATATTCTGACTCGGTCTGTCAAACCCTTCTGTTATGACTATCCTTTATTCCTTAAAGAATGCTCGAAATGAGTCTATTCAGTCTTTCCAAGTATTCATTCTAACTTTTAGATATAAGCCTTAAGTAAGTGAGTGTATTGGATGTAAAGAGTACCGCTAGTGATACGAGGCAGAACTAGTCTTTATATATCTAATGGAGAATAGAATATGGTTCTCATCTGTTAGGCGCATTCTCTTAATCTTCTCTAGTTCTACTTTAATCTCTCATAATACTCACATAATATTATTCACTATTATATGTTATATTGATACTACTATAACCTCAGCTAAACATTATATAGTACATACTATATTTTTTTATTTTACGTTACTACTAAGTTATATGAGGAACAAAAGAGTTATCATTTATAAATCTAGATGCTCTTAGTTATTAGAACCGAAGCTACTTGATGTGACAATTTTTCTCAGCGTTATATTCATCCTGGTATAGCCAATCCAAAATTTTTTGCTTATTGATTTTATGATACCGAATAATTTCACAAATGTTTAAATTAGGGTCGTTTTCATATATATTCTTATTTTGTGTTTCCTTAAAACATTAAAATTTGTATGATCGATATGCTGCGTTAGACTTATTTCTAACTCTTAAAGTTAACTCGCTTGCACATGCATATGTGTAGAGTCCGGACTGGGTGCTTCTAATGTATCAAGCCATTTAATGCTATCAAGTGTTTTTCTGGCTCAGTTAGATTTTATTTTTTGACTATTTTTATCGTGTAGATATACATTTCAACAATATCATACACGACTTAAATCGTAGGAGATTACTATTATTCTAACTGTACATCCTCTTATCTAAGAGCCGAAAACTTCAATACCACAATGACTTGGTGCTATTAATAAGTATTAATAGCCTAGTCTATATATTTTAATTTATATTAGAATGCAACTGCCTAATAATTTTTTTTGTTGACCAAATAAACGATACAGTTGAACCTTAATTGTAATTAAGGATGGTATTAAGCACTCCATCGCATCATTCACCTACACTCGAAGAATAAAAAATTTATGGTTTCAAGAAAAAAAGAAAAAAAAAAAAAAAAAAAAAAAAAAAAAAAACTGAGTTATAAAAATTAGCAAGTGATACAAAATATATCTAAACATGCATTTGTTTGTTCGTTAATTAATTAAGCAACCCAATGTTAAAAGGGATTTAAGACGAAGTCATCATAAGAAAGTGTAGAGATATATAGATCAAAGGTAATTAAGCGTCTGCAAGCCACTAGTATTTTAATATGTGGAAAATGAATTCATACCTTGTGAGATCGATGCGTAACATCGATTCTAAACAAAATAATGGCCTAATAAGTTCAGTCCATATATAAATGTCACTTTGCGTTCGCCTTCGATCATCGCGTTCAAAACCTTAATTTATACGTAAAGATGCTCCATAATCCATTATATGTAGAATGTATTAGCACTATTAATGACATGCTATGCATGATTGGCTTTTTTTATATATTACATGCTGCTTTTAGCTTCATAACCTTCTTTTATGAAAAAGTAAGTGTTTTGTCTCTTTTATTATCAGCTTTATATTTTGGTCTCCTTAAGAGGCCTGTAATAATTCTGATTTCAAAATAAAAATTTAACAAAGTTTAATCCCTATCATGAATGACCCTTGCCTTAGAAACATCCAAATTCTTATACGGCGGCGCCGGTCGTCGCAGCAGAGAGCTTGAGAGGTAAATCCAGATCCGAACTGGATTTAATCTCTTTTTTGTTCCGGAGGCCCAAAAATTTTTCCGCCTCCTCTGTCGTGCCGCGAACGAACCGACCCTGCCGTACTATGGTTTCTAAGGCTTGAGTGATCATTGTCATATAGCAGGATATTAAATTTGTTTGAATTTTATTTTGAAATCAGGATTATAGGTTCATGGCTTCCAACGACTCAAATAATCTGTGCTGTTAATTAACTCACACTTTCAGGTATGTTAAGTAACCTCGATTAAAGACAAAATTATAAATGCTGAATAATAAGAGACAAAACAGGACAAATAAAATTTTATTTAATATGATTTTGCCGATATACATGGCTTAGTCAGGGGTTAACACTGAAAGTGTTCCGGGTAATTAACAGCAGATTCTTGGTCTGTTGGAAGCCAATGAACCTGTAATCCTGGATTTCAAAATAAAATTTACAGTAAGCTTATTGTTATTTCTTAAATGCTACAATCACTAAAAGAAAATTTCAATATAGAATGAATTCTAGACGACGTTGGGAGAGCGTTTCAAACTAGGGATTGTTCAATGGGTATATGAATATCCACAATTTTATCTAACCTGAACCCGAATTAAACTGATATATTCGATGTAATGAATATGGATTCGCGATGATGGATATGAAAATAGAAACCCGACGGATAATGAATTCGAATATGATTTGACTATACCCGACCGACCCGAACCCGACCCGAATCCGAATTCTTTTGTATTATAATAATATAATATATAAATTTGATGTATATTTGGAATTTGTAGTTTTAGAAAATTTTAGATTTTATATAATATATTTTGAAATATTGAGGGGAAAACAAAAAAATATTTCGGGTTCAAATTTTTCAGGTTCGGGTTGGGGTTCGGGTTAGGTTTTGGATATGAGCGAATTTTTAAAATCCGTCGGTTCGGGTTCGGGTTCGGGTTCTCGGGTTTGAGTCGCGCTTCGGCGTTTCGGTATTTTGAAAATCCGCCCCGAATCCTGACTGGTTGACATCTCTATTCCAACGTTCCTACAATTAAGCAGATACCGACGCTTCAAAAACCGTCTTCAGTATGAACTTCTCTATTGTAAGTCGAACCAATTTATTAAATAATACATTTTACTATGTCGGTGTTTTAAAGCGTTAGAATGTTCAAAAAACTCTAGGAAAAATCCTGACACTTTAAAGGACAGATTATATTTTACCGATACTGGATAATGTCGGTGGAATAGTAGCATTACTTTTATATATGTTGAGCAATTCATATAGTATTTTATCGTTACTGATTTTATAGTCCAATGTCTCACTTATAAATTGTATTAGCGTGATAGGCGTGATTAATTCTCTGAAATTACGTTTTAGATAAGTACTCCTACTAAAAATATATTTAAACTTGCTATATATAATATATTACTTTTTGAGAATGGTTATATTTTTGTTACATCAATCGTTCATTTATAATATGATTTCATTACCAGCCTCATACTAAAATATCCTTATGTCAACGTATTTTGAGCAATTTAGTGCGGTAATAGACTTATAAATTGACAGAGTTAGCATATTAGTATTATCTCGAATGTTTATCACAAAATGTAACTAAGTTCAGTTATCCAGCTATTATGAATAGACAATAAATACTTTCGCATTAAGATTCAAATTATGTTACAGTACTCTCAATTTATAGTGTATTAGAATACAGAGCTTCGTGAACTGGATTCTCCTCCTCATAATTAGTTTGGAAATCAGCTCATCGAATAAAACTCACCACTCTGCGCAGTGATAGAATTATATATAGGCCTTGAGATCAGTTAATTACGCGATGACAATGTAATGTGATAGAGAAAGAAATGTGACTCGTTATTTTGATCCAGAAATTATGACAAATTTAGAGATGCTTCGAAATAATTACTTGCGTTGTTCACCCTAAGCGTAGGCCCTCAACTATCTTTACTGGAGCGCAGTCGAAAATTTCGGCTACGCGCGAATTGCGTTTGTGATATTTTGGAACCTCAAATTTTCTTAGGCTAATATAGATACTGTAGATTGGTGCGTTTTAGATAAGGTTTGAATCCGTCTAATCATACTTTATCAGGGTAGTCGTCACTCTGATGATATGTGAAGACATAAAGACTTTAAAAGAACGCAAGATCTTAGGATGTCCGTTTTCATTCTGCATAAGTAATCGTATATGAAAAGCTGGTGCTTCTCTATAGAAATCTATTTTAGACTTGCTAGAGGAATTTGTTTAATATAAGTTCATTAACTTAATGTGTGACATATTTTGGTAATGTTACCTGAACGTCTCAATCGTTGGCGAAAGGCGCTATTACGACTTAACTATTTATATCCAAAAGGTCATATTGTTCACATAAGGATCTCGATTTATGTATTTGGTATCTTCCCGCGGCGTGTAGATAATATTAGCCGATTAACCTGTGAGGCACTATCCAAGGGTATTCTTACCTATGACTGTGGCTGTCTACCGGGCCTCTCACGGTATCGAGGAGGTCATACGCTATCAGGTTAATAGGATTATAGGGCGGAAAGGCATGTAGATGCAATTTCTCCATTTTCCGTTTGACACTCGCCATATAAAATCAGAACATTATATGATTTACTCGACTCGCTATTCTTGGCCCACGTGAAATAACCAGCGGCAGAAGCAACAGGAATTGTGGCTTACTTGCCCCGCTGCCCTAATACCCTAATGGTTCAAATTTTGACGAGTATACAAGATCTCTCTTGTCTTTCACTGTATGGTGGCGATCTACTTATATGTGTTGAGCTAGATTGTCCCTCATCGTTAAGCGATATGGGATAATATATTCATTCAAAGCCATAGTAATAGTTAAAATTAATCAACTCACGATAATAAATTAGGAGTTTGTAAGTTGAGCCTCACCAACATTCAACCATTCTACTTAACAACTTAGAGCCTTATGAGAATAGCCTAATAGACACACCTGGATAATATAGTACCTAACCTACTTGAATTTTGCTCTTCATGACCTATATATACATCAACACGATCAAAGCCGCTAATAATTTGTCTATTACTCTAGCACCCAATATTCTCTTTTAATAGGTCAATCAAAGCCTACCGACAGATAAATTCTCTCCTCAAACTAATAACAAAGTTCATGGGAGAAATATTCTACAATAGACAGTCTCAAAATCCGGATATGCTTTCGATATACTGATAATATGTTTTCTGAAATCGAATATTTCTAGAATTTACTAATTCTGAACTACTCAATAGTTCGACTAGATTTGTGCCAACCTGGGATTTGCAAATCCGAGGTGCTCTGCCCGATCCACAGCTTCGCATCGAATCTCTACTTCGGATAGACACATTATTAATCTATCTCTGATTTCAATAAGTTCTCTCTGAGGACTGAGAAATAATCTTCTGTAGGTGAGATAACTGAAGCCATGTGACGAGTTATGTCTTATGAATATCTCTTCATCAACCAAGTAACTCACGCCCTCTTTAGGATAGTGTTTAGATTGCGTTTAAACTTATTTGTTCTCCAGAAATCTTAATATGTTAGAGACAGATGTTTCTAATTTTATATTCATAGATTATTCAGTCGACAGAGCTCAAAACACCACCAATAAGGCCTTGGCGTCCCGTCGAAGTTGATGCGATGTTCGTATAAGCAAGTTCTAGTACTGGTGATCTTCTACATGTCGTGCTCTCCTGTCCTTTAAGGTGAATCTCGCCTCCTAGTCACCCAAAATGGTTTCTGGGTTCGTGGCTGTTCTGAAGCTGTATGTCGTAGAGTATCTGGTGATGCAATCTAGTGATAGCTTAGCCAACACCTTTTTAAATACTATTAGGGTGCGTCGTTAGTAGTCCCTGTTACATTAATGCCAAAAAAAATAACATGTTACATATGTAGCAAATCTCAAGATAAACTTAATTACCTACTTTGCGTGTTATAGGATAAATATTGATGGCTCTCACTAAAAATAGAAATACACAACACAACGCAAGTAGATGATACTAACTGTAGATTTATCGGAAAAGATGCTACATTTTGAAGGCTCCACAGTTTCCCAAAGTACACCCTATAAAAATATTTAGTTAGAACACCTCTCAATAAAGAACCAAAATTTGTTCACAGTTTGAGATAATATAAAATTTGAAGAAGTATACCATATCGTCTAACTATGTCGCGTTTCGGACAAACATACGAATCCTCTTTGCTGATTAATGAACTTATGTGAGGCGGTTCAACAACGCATAACAGAGAAATAGAAGGAGTACATTACAATATACACAAGATACCTTAAAGCTCTATATAGCGATTAAAAAATAAATTAAAAGAAGAGTGAGCTAGACAGTTGCTATTATCGCTCATTGTACCTTTGGCTTAAGTGCTTTGTACCTGAGATTTAATCATTTTTTTAATGTCATATCTCGAAGTGGCTCTCTCCGCGTTACCATCGGTTGTCTTTTCCTTTGTTGGGCACCCTAAGTACCGTTTTGCGTGTGCCACGAATAAGGATGAGCCCTACATTTACGCCATATTAATTTCTTAATCGAAGAAACTTAATTTTAAATCATTAGAAACTATAATCTCTCTATATTACAGTCATGAATTTTTTTTCTCTAACCTTCTTCTGTAGCAGCCCTTACGACCAGATCGGATTCGTCTTCTTTCCTCCCAAAATTCTAACTTCTCGATCGAGGAGAAGCCCCGATCTCCGCCTTTCAGATCTAAATTACAGAGCCGCTTTGTCGAACGAGCCAAGATCTGCCCAATCAGCCCCGCAACGTAGTTGTTCGGCCCTTGAGGGCCTCGGGGGCGCAACGTCTTTCGAGAAATTGCTCGAAGGCGGTATGTTGATTCCGCCCT